>NC_053026.1:350621262-350706467 GCF_003073215.2 Triticum urartu
TACCACGTACCTATTCCTTTTCGGAGTCTGAAACGTTCCGGAAAGTGTCCCTTATGTATTCCTCCGGGGTTACGGTTTCAATAATATTAGTTTCAACATTTATAGGATTACCTGAGATATAATGTTTAATTCTTTGACTGTTCACCACCTTTGGATTTGTGCCTTCGAAATTATTGATTTTTATGGCACCGGAACGATAGACCTCCTCGATAACATAAGGACTTTCCCATTTAGAGAGAAGTTTTCCTGCAAAAAATCTTAAACGAGAGTTGTATAGCAATACATAATCACCTACATTAAACTCATGCTTTTGTATCCTTTTCTCATGCCATCTTTTAACTTTTTCTTTAAACAGCTTGGCATTTTCATAAGCGTGGGTTCTCTATTCATCAAGTGAGCTAATGTCAAATAACCTCTTCTCACCGGCAAGTTTGAAATCATAGTTGAGCTCTTTAATGGCCCAATATGCCTTATGTTCTAGTTCAAGAGGTAAGTGACATGCTTTACCATAAACCATTTTATACGGAGACACACCCATAGGATTTTTATATGTTGTTCTATAGGCCCATAATGCATCATCAAGTTTCTTGGACCAATTCTTTCTAGATCTATTAACAGTCTTTTGCAAAATTAATTTGAGCTCTTTGTTACTCAATTCTACTTGACCGCTAGACTGTGGGTGATAAGGAGATGCAATTCTATGATTAACGTCATACTTAGCAAGCATTTTACGGAAAGCACCATGAATAAAATGTGAACCACCATCAGTCATTAAATATCTAGGGACTCCAAACCTCAGGAAAATAACTTCTTTAAGCATCTTAATAGAGGTGTTATGATCAGCACTACTAGTTGGAATAGCTTCTACCCACTTAGTAACGTAATCAACAGCAACTAAAATATGTGTATACCAATTAGAGGAAGGAAAAAGTCCCATATAGTCAAAGCCCCAAACATCAAATGGTTCAATAACAAGTGAATAATTCATAGGAATTTCTTGACGTCTACTAATATTACCAATTCTTTGACATTCATCACAAGACTAGACAAACTTACGGGCATCCTTGAAGAGAGTAGGCCAATAAAAACCGGATTGCAATACCTTATGTGCAGTTCTATCTCCGGCATGGTGTCCTCCATAAGCCTCGGAGTGACACTTGTGTAGGATTTGTTCTTGTTCATACTTAGGTACACAACGTCTAATAACACCATCTACACCTTCTTTATAAAGATGTGTGTCATCCCAAAAGTAATGTCTCAAATCATAGAAGAACTTTTTCTTTTGCTGGTATGTGAAACTAGGTGGTATAAATTCAGCAACAATATAATTAGCATAATCAGCATACCATGGAGCAGTTCGAGAAGCATTTATGACATTTAATTGTTCATCAGGAAAGCTATCATCAATAGGTAATGGGTCATCAAGAACATTTTCTAACCTAGACAAGTTGTCTGCAACGGGGTTCTCAGCTCCCTTTCTATCAATAATATGCAAATCAAATTCTTGTAGCAAGAGAACCCATCTAATAAGTCTAGGTTTAGCATCTTTATTTTCCATAAGGTATTTAATAGCAGCATGATCAGTGTGAATAGTCAATTTAGAATCAACAATATAAGGACTAAACTTATCACAAGCAAATAAAACTGCTAAAAATTCCATTTTAGTGGTAGCATAATTTATTTGGGCACTATCTATAGTTTTACTAGCATATTGAATAACATTTAGTTTCTTATCAACTCTTTGCCCCAGAACAGCACCTACAGCATAATCGCTAGCATCACACATAATTTCAAAGGGTAAATTCTAATCAGGTGGCTGAACAATAGGTGTAGAAATCAATGCTTTCTTAAGTATTTGAAATGCTTCTACACAATCATCATCAAAGACAAAAGGAATTTCCTTTTTGTAATAGGTTAGTCAGCGGCCGAGAAATTTTTGAGAAGTCCTTAATGAACCTCCTATAAAAACCGGCATGACCCAGAAAACTTCTTATACCTTTGATGTCCTTGAGACACAGAATCTTTTCAATAGCATCAACTTTAGCTTTGTCAACTTCAATACCTCTTTCAGAAATTGTATGCCCCAAGACAATACCTTCATTAACCATAAAGTTGCACTTCTCCCAATTCAAGACAAGATTAGTTTCTTCATATGTCTACAAAACTCGATCAAGGTTGCTTAAGCAATCATCAAAAGAGGATCCATAAACGGAGAAATCGTCCATGAAAACTTCACATATCTTTTCACAAAAGTCAGAGAATATAGCCATCATGCATCTTTAAAAGGTAGCAGGTGCATTACATAAACTAAAAGGCATACGTCTATAAGAAAAAGTACCGAAAGGGCAAGTAAAAGTGGTCTTTGATTGATCATCAGCTTACACAGGTATTTGAGAGAAGCCATAGTAACCATCTAGAAAGCAAAAATGTGTATGTCTGGATAATCTTTCTAGCATTTTATCAATAAAAGGCAAAGGGTAATGATCTTTTTTAGTAGCCTTATTTAATTTTCGGAAATCAATTACCATCCTATAACTTGTAATCTGGATCAATTCATCTTTATCATTAGGAACAACAGTAATACCTCCCTTCTTAGCGACACAATGGACATGACTTACCCACTTACTATCAGCAACGGGATAAATTATACTTGCCTCAAGGAGCTTTAATATTTCCTTTCTTACCACTTCTTTCATCTTAGGATTCAGCCGTCGTTGGTGATCAATAACTGGTTTGGCGTCTTCCTCCAAATTTATTTTGTGTTGACATAGAGTGGGACTAATGCCCTTAAGATCATCAAGAGTATATCCAATAGCAGCACGGTGCTTCTTCAGATTTTTCAATAATTTCTCTTCCTCCTTCTCTGAAAGGTTAGCACTAACAATAACAGGATATATTTTCTTTTCATCAATATAAGCATATTTAAGAGTATCAGGTAATGGTTTAAGCTCAAACACAGGATCACCCTTGGGTGGAGGAGGATCCCCTAGGATTTCAACGGGCAAGTTGTGTTTCAAAATAGGTCCCTGTTTAAAGAATACTTCATCTATTTCCCTTCATTCATTCATGAACATATCATTTTCATGGTCTAGCAAATATTGTTCTAATAGATCAGTAGGAGGCACGGCAATAGAAGCAAGACCAATAATTTCATCTTTACTAGCCACTTCTTTATCATGGGGTTGTCTATGAAATTTAGCAAAATTAAACTCATGAGACATATCCCCTAAACCAACAGAAACAATATCCTTATTGCAGTCTATCTTAGCATTGACAGTATTCAAGAAGTGTCTACCAAATATAATGGGACAAAAGCTATCTTGAGGGGAACCAAGAACAAGAAAATCTGTAGGATATTTAGCCTTCCCACACAAGACTTCAACGTCTCTAACAATCCCAATTGGTGAAATAGTATCTCTATTAGCAACCTTAATGGTAACATCGATATCTTCTATCTCTGCTGGTGCAATATCATGCATAATTTCTTTGTATAAGGAAATAGGTATTGCACTAGCACTAGCACCCATATCACACAAGCCGTGATAACAATGATCTCCTATTTTAACAGAAATAACAGGCATGCCTACCACAGGTCTATGTTTATCTTTAGCACCAGGTTTAGCAATTCTAGCAGTCTCATCACAAAAGTAAATAACATGCCCATCAATATTATCGGCCAAGAGATCTTTAACCATAGCAATATTAGGTTCAACTTTAACTTGCTCGGGGGGTTTGTGTGTCCTAATATTACTTTTGTTGACTATAGTTGAAACTTTAGCATGATCCTTTATTCTAACAGGGAAAGGTGGTTTCTCAACATAAGCAGTAGGAACAATAGGATCATTATAAGTGATAGTCTTTTCTTCAACTTTAATAGGTGCAACTACTTTTACTTCAATGGGAAGATTATATTTAAACCACTTCTCCTTAGGGAGATCAACATGAGTAGCAAAGGATTCACAGAAAGAAGCTACTATCTCAGAGTCAAGTCCATATTTAGTGCTAAATTTACGGAAAACATCGGTATCCATAAAATATTTAACACACTCAAACTAAGGTGTTATACCTGACTCTTTACCTTCGTCGAGATCCCAATCTTCAGAGTTGTGTTTAATTCTCTCCCCTAAATTCCATTTGAATTCAATAGTCTTCATCATAAAGGAACCAGTACAAGAAGTATCGAGCATGGAGCGATTGTTGTCAAAAAACCGAGCATAAAATTTTTGAATAATCATTTCTCTTGAGAGCTCATGATTGGGGTATGAATATAACATTGACTTAAGCCTCCCTCAAGCTCGAGCGATGCTTTCTCCTTCGCGAGGCCAAAAATTATATATATATATATAATAACGATCACGATGAACAAGATGCATAGGATAAAACTTATGGTGAAATTCCAATTTCAATCGCTTATAGTCCCATCATCCCATCTCATCTCATAGCCTATACCATGTCAATGCATCTCCCTTCAAAGATAAAGGGAAGACCTTCTTCTTGATAACATCATCGGGCATACCTGCAAGCTTAAATAATCCACAAACTTCATCCACATAGATGAAGTGTAAGTCGGGATGCAATGTTCCATCTCCTGCAAAACGATTAGCTAGCAGTTTCTCTATCATACCTGAAAGAATTTTGAAGTAAACATTTTCATTTTCAGTAGGTCCAGTAGGTTGAGGAGAAACTATTTGCTCTATCGGTCGGGGTGAAGATACCCCGAACAAGCCCTTCAAAGGATTACTTTCCATAGTAACAAGTGACAGTAAATTTCAGCACACTATATAAATTTTTCCTTACCAAATTCCACCTACCAAAGGCGCTTCACTCCCCGGCAACGGCGGCAGAAAAGAATCTTGATGACCCACAAGTATAGGGGATCTATCATAGTCCTTTTGATAAGTAAGGGTGTCGAACCCAACGAGGAGAAAAAGGAAATGATAAGCAGTTTTCAGCAAGGTATTCTCTTCAAGCACTGAAATTATCGGTAACATATAGTTTTGTGATAAGGTAATTGGTAACGGGTAGCAAGTAATAAAAGTAAAGAAGGTGCAGCAAGATGGACCAATCCTTTTTGTAGCAATGGACAAGCCTGGACAAACTCTTATATGAAGGAAAGCACTCCCGAGGACACATGGGAATTATCGTCAAGCTAGTTTTCATCACGATCATATGATTCACGTTCGGTACTTTGATAATCTGATATGTGGGTGGACCGGTGCTTGGGTGCTGTCCTTACTTGGACAAGCATTCCACTTATGATTAACCCCTACTGCAAGTATCCGCAACTACAACAGAAGTATTAAGGTAAACCTAACCATAGCATGAAACATATGGATCCAAATCAGCCCCTTACGAAGCAACGCGTAAACTAGGGTTTAAGCTTCTGTCACTCTAGCAACCCATCATCTACTTATTACTTCCCAATGCCTCCCTATAGGCCTAAACAATGGTGAAGTGTCATGTAGTCGATGTTCACATGAGA
Source organism: Triticum urartu (assembly GCF_003073215.2). Lineage (NCBI taxonomy): Eukaryota > Viridiplantae > Streptophyta > Magnoliopsida > Poales > Poaceae > Triticum > Triticum urartu. Next base: position 350,626,745 of record NC_053026.1, read on the forward strand.
CCACTAGACGGATGACAACATACATCTCATGAAAATATCGAACGAATACCAAATTCACATGACTACTAATAGCAAGACTTCTCCCATGTCCTCAGGAACAAACATAACTACTCACAAAGCATATTCATGTTCATAATTAGAGAGGTATTAATATGCATACTGGATCTGAACATATGATCTTCCACCAAGTAAACCAACTAGCATCAACTACAAGGAGTAATCAACACTACTAGCAACCCACAGGTACCAATCTGATGTTTGGATACAAAGATTGGATACAAGAGATGAACTAGGGTTCGAGATGAGACGGTGCTGGTGAAGATGTTGATGGATATTGACCCCCTCCTAATGAGAGGATCATTGGTGATGACGATGGTGATGATTTCCCCCTCCCGGCGAAAAGTTTCCCCGGCAGAACAGCTCCCCGGAGCCCTAGATTGGTTCCGCCAAGGTTCCACCTCGTGGCAGCGGATTCTCATCCCAAAATATTGCTTATGATTTTTTCCTCGACGAAAGACTCCATATAGCAGAAGATGGGCATCGGAGGGGCACCAGGGGGCCCACGAGGCAGGGGGCGCGCCCAGGGGGTAGGGCGCGCCCCCCACCCTCGTGGCTGGTAGGTGCCCCCCCTCTGGTACTTCTTGCGCTCAGTATTTTTTTATTCTAGAAATAACTTCCGTGAAGTTTCAAGACATTTGGAGCTGTGCAGAATAGGTCTCTAATATTTGCTCCTTTTCCAGCCCAGAATTCCAGCTGTCGGCATTCTCCCTCTTTATGTAAACCTTGTAAAATAAGAGAGAATAGGCATAAGTATTGTGACATAATGTGTAATAACAGCCCATAATGCTATAAATATCGATATAAAAGCATGATGCAAAATGGACGTATCAACTCCCCCAAGCTTAGACCTCGCTTGTTTAGAGATAAAGGTGTCGATAAAAATAAAATACGGACATGAGGGCATCATGATCATTCTTAGAACAGCAACATATATATATATTGTCATATGATCTCTTATGCTAAAGTAACAATTCAATCACAATTTCAAGTATGAATCATGAACTTCATTGAGAACCAACAAACTCTCTCAGTCATTGAGGCAATTGCAATTTATCATAACATAGGAAAGAGTCAATATAAGAGCTTTTCGGCAAGTCCACATACTCAACCATCTTTTAGTCTTTCACAATTGCTAACACTCACGCAATATTTATGGGTATGAAGTTTTAATCGGACATAGAGAAAGATAGGGGGTTATAGTTTTGCCTCCCAACGTTTTACCTCAAGGGTAATGTCAACAATAATAGTTCATGAAGACTCACATCCAATTAGCTATATATATCAGGATCTTTCCAACACATTGTGCATGCCAAAGGATAAAATGTAAAAAAGGAAAGGTGAAGATCACCATGACTCTTATGTAAGGTAGAAGATAAAAGTAAAAGATAGGCCCTTCGCAGAGGGAAGTAGAGGTTGTCATGCGCTTTTATGGTTGGATGCACGAAATCTTATTGCAAAAGAACGTCACTTTATATTGCCCCTTGTGATATGGACCTTTATTATGCAGTCCGTCACTTTTATTTCTTCCATATCACAAGATCGTATAAAGCTTATTTTCTCCGCACTAATAAGTCATACATATTTAGAGAGCAATTTTTATTGCTTGCACCGATGACAACTTACTTGAAGTATCTTACTTAATCCATAGGTAGGTATGGTGGACTCTCATGGAAAACTGGGTTTAGGGATATTTGGAAGCACAAGTAGTATCTCTACTTGATGCGAAGACATTTTCTAGCATGAGGGGGAAAGGCAAGCTCAATGTGTTGGATGATCCATGACAATATAATTTATCTCAGATGTAAGAAAACATAACCCATTACATTGTCTTCCTTGTCCAACGTTAACTCTTATCATGTCATACTTTAATGAGTGCTCACAATCATAAAAGATGTCCAAGATAGTATATTTATATGTGAACCTCTCTTTCTTTATTACTTCCAATTAATTGCAATGATGACCAAAACTATGTTTGTCAACTCTCAACAACTTTTATTCATCATACTCTTTATATGTGAGCTCATTACTCTCCATAAGATCCATATGATCTCTTTGTTTCTTTTTATTCTTTCTCTTTTGTTTTATTTAATTCCCTCAAGATCATAGTAAAATAATCAAGCCCTTGACTCAACACTAATCTTTATTATATAGCTCATGGACTCGATTACATAGAGGGATCATAAAGCAAAAACTCACAACTAGATCATACTAAAACTTTATTCTACTAGATCAAGATATTACTAAAAGGACCGAACTAAGAAAAACGGTAAAGATAGAAGTGATGGTGATACGATACGATACTGGGGCACTCCCCCAAGCTTGGCAGTTGCCAAGGGGAGTGCCCATACCAGACACTCAATTCTTCTTTGTTGGTGAAGAAGGTGATGTTGTTGATGATGGATGTAACACCCCGAGACTGATGTGCCAGGTGTCCTCCAGTTATTCGCTGTTGTTTCCTTGTAATTGCTTGTGTGTCATGCATCTCATATCATGTCATCATGTGCATTGCATTTGCATACATGTTCGTCTCATGGCATTCGAGCATTTTCCCCGTTGTCCGTTTTGCAATCCGGCGCTCCTATGTCCTCCGTTGTCCCTTTCTACCTCTTTTCGTGTGTGGGTGTTAAACGTTTTCGGATTGGACCAAGAATTTTCATGCGGCCTTGGTTTACTACCAGTAGACCGCCTGTCAAGTTTCGTGCCATTTGGACTTCGTTTGATACTCCAACGGTTAACCGAGGGACCGAAAAGGCCTTGTGTGTGTTGCATCCCAACACCCCTACAAAGTGGCCCCAAAACCCACCTAAACCTCCTCCATCATCTCGGTTGTTCGATCACGATTGCGTGGCCGAAAACCGCACCTCATTTGGACTCTCCTAGCTCCCTCTACCTATAAATATGTGATCCCCTCCGAAATTCGCGCAGATGAAACCCTAAAAACTCCTCCGCGCGCCGCCGGACACTTCCTCCCGCGCGCCGCCGGACATGTCCACCCCGCCGCCACGTCGCCCGGACCAATCCGGAGCCGCCACCTCAGCGCGCCGCCCACCCGAGCCAACCGCAGGGCGCCACATCACCGCCGCCAACGCCCCACATCGCCGCCGCCGCCCGGGGCCCAGATCCGGCCCGCGCCAGGGCCGAACCGGGCCTCGCCGGGCCCGTTCGCCGCCACCACTCTGCCCTAGCGCCGCCGCCGTCATGCGCCTCGCCGCGGCCGCCGCCTCCACCGCGCGCCGCCCCGCCGCCGCTGCGCCTCCCTCGCCGCGCTCGCTGCCGCACTTCGCGCCCGGCCACCGTCCATCACCTTGCCTCCTCGCCGACCTTCACGTCCGCGTCGCCCGTGCCACCTCCGGCGGCCGGAACCCCACCGGACTTCTGCCGCCCGGCCTCGGCTTCCACGCAGCCGCCCCACCTCCGAGCTCCCTCGCCGAGCTCCACCGCCGGCCGGACCTCCCCGCAGGAGCCGCGCCTCCCCGCTGCCCCCCCCCTCGTCGCGTCGCCGCTTCCCTCGTCGCCGGCGATCGCCGGAGAGCGCCACGTCTCGCCGGAGTTCCTCCCGAATCAGATCTGGTGGATCGGGATCAGATCCACCCATCCCTCCAACCAAACGTCTCCCTCCGATCCGGATCCCTCCGTCCCGCACCGCTTCGTCCCGGGTTGACTTTTCCCAAGAGGTCCGAATTTCACTAAGTTCCCCAGATTTCAGTATTTTTTGGGGCATTTTCATCGCACCATAACTCATCATCCGTGGCTCCGTTTTGAGCGTGTAGCATATCAAAATGTTCGTCTCGACGAGTACATCATTTCATCTCATTGCATCATTTTCTTTTGAGCTCATCTCGATGCCTGAAATGCTGTTGGAAGAGGGCTATGTGAGGATTATGTCAGATCTGTTTCAGCAAATGGCATTTTGTCATTTTTGCCATGATTAATGTGTGCATGTTATGATCCTGAGCTCTACATGTGTTTTGTTATATGCCATGCCATATTTACAGGGGTGCTTGCCATGTATTTTTGTGATATTTGTGGTGACTAGAACAAGCTTGCAAAGTAGCATAATCGGTAATGCTGTTTTCAGGGACTTAGAATTTCACTAAGTCCTTGTTCTGTTTCTATTGTTATGCCTTATGTTCATGTTGTTTCCTAGTGATCCGTGCCTCTTTTGAGGATGATCAGTAAGGATGTTTTGTTAACATTGTGGTGCTCTATCCATCCATGTCTTTGTTTGCATTTATGGAGCACCCTAGCTTGAGTCAATCGAGCTCTACTTTTGCTATAAAATAATCCTGGCAGATTGTTGACATGTTTAGCGATTTTGCCGAGGATGTTGCTATTGATCCGTGCATGCTATGTTGTTGTTCTTGCCATGTCTAGCTTCTATGCCATGTCTTCTTGATGGGTGTATGCTTAGTTTGTCATGCCATGCTCTGTAGTGAGTGCATCGAGCTCGTAAACATGCCTACTCGTTAATTGTTTTGCCATGCTCCAGTTTTTCACCAAGTCTGAATCTGTTTATGTTTTTGCTATGTTCACATGCTTGCAATTGTATTTTTTTATCCCTTTTGGCTCAAGGTCACTAAGGGACTTTTGTTAAGTGCTTTGATTAGCTTCATGCCATGCCTTGCTTTGCCATGTTAAGTTCCTTTAGCTTGTAGTTTTCATGCTCTAAAGTATGCTTCCTGATGATAAATTCCAGCCTTGTGTTAATTTCCCTAAGTCTGAAACCTCTTATCGTTTGCCCTTTTGCCATGCTTGTTTGAACCTGTTAATGAGTGAATTAGCCGTAGCTCAGTGTTCATCTTTTGTCAAGCATCTTAAGTGGATCCCTGCCATGTATTTTGTTGCCATGTTTGAGTGTTGTAGCATATTTATCTTGATGCATTTAGTTGGTCACTTGCTGTTCATCGCAGACCGGTGCCATATTTGTTTTGCTTGCCATTTCCAAACTGTGCATCCGATTCCGGTGATCTTTATATCGATTTCAACCGAAATCACCTCCTATTTCCAGTGGCACTCTTGGATTTCCATGTTGAGGCCAGGTTCAATCATTCATGTCCAAATCATGCATATGCATCACATACCGCATCCCGCATATCATACCATGTTCGTGTGTTGGTTGTTTACTATGTTGTGTGCTTCTTTCCGGTGTTGCTTCTTCGGGTTGGTTCCGATAACGTCGCGTTTGTGAGGATTCGTTCGACTATGTCCATTTGTCTTCTTCATGGACTCGTTTTGATTTCAGGCAAGATGATCATACCCTCGAAATCACTTCTATCTTTGCTTGCTAGTTGCTCGCTCTTTTGCTATGCCTATGCTACGATACCTACCACTTGCTTATGATGCCTCCCATATTGTTAAGCCAAGCCTCTAACCCACCTTGTCCTAGCAAACCGTTGTTTGGCTATGTTACTGCTTTGCTCAGCCCCTCTTATAGCGTTGTTAGTTGCAGGTGAAGATTGGAGCTTGTTCCATGTTTGGAACATGGATATTTTATTGGGATATCACAATATCTCTTATTTAATTAATGCATCTATATACTTGGTAAAGGGTGGAAGGCTCGGCCTTATGCCTGGTGTTTGTTCCACTCTTGCCGCCCTAGTTTCCGTCATATCGGTGTTATGTTCCCGGATTTTGCGTTCCTTACGCGGTTGGGTTATAATGGGAACCCCTTGACAGTTCGCCTTGAATAAAACTCCTCCAGCAAGGCCCAACCTTGGTTTTACCATTCGCCACCTAGCCTTTTTCTTTCCCTTGGGTCGGCCAGCCCAAGGGTCATCTTTATTTTAACCCCCCGGGCCAGTGCTTCTCTAAGTGTTGGTCCAACCCAGAGCACCGTGCGGGGCCGTCCCTTGGCAACCTGGGTTACGTTGGCTCCCGTATGCTTAGCTTATCCGGTGTGCCCTGAGAATGAGATATGTGCAGCTCCTATCGGGATTTGTCGGCATAGCGGGTGGTCTTGCTGGACTTGTTTTACCATTGTCGAAATGTCTTGTAACCGGGATTCCGATCCTGATCGGGTCTTCCCGCTAGAAGGAATATCCTTCGTTGACCATGAGAGCTTGTGATGGGCTAAGTTGGGACACCCTACAGGGATTTGAACTTTCGAAAGCCGTGCCCGCGGTTATGGGCAGATGGGAATTTGTTAATGTCCGGTTGTAGAAAACCTGAAGTTGACCTTAATTAAAATACATCAACCGCGTGTGTAACCGTGATGGTCTCTTCTCGGCGGAGTCCGGGAAGTGAACACGGTGTTGGAGTAATGCTTGACGTAGGTTGTTCTAGGATCACTTCTTGATCATAGTTGTTCGACCGTGCTTTTTCCTTCTCTTCTCGCTCTCTTTTGCGAATAGGTTAGGCACCATATATGCTAGTCGCTTGCTGCAGCTCCACCTCATATCTTTACCTTACCCTTAAGCTTAAATAATCTTGATCACGAGGGTGTGAGATTGCTGAGTCCCCGTGACTCACAGATACTTCCAAAACCAGTTTGCAGGTGCCGATGTTACCGAGCAGATGACGCAACCAAGCTCAAGGAGGAGCTCGATGAAGATCTTGTCCTTTGTGTTGTTTCGTTCTAGTTGATCAGTAGTGGAGCCTAGTTGGGGTCGATCGGGGATCTGTGTAGCTTTTGGGGTAGTCTTCTTTTATTTTGGTTCCGTAGTCGGACCTTGATTGTATCTGGATGATGTAATGCTTTATTCATGTATTGTGTGAAGTGGCAATTGTAAGCCAACTATGTATCTCTTTCCCTTATGTATTACATGGGTTGTGTGAAGATTACCTCACTTGCGACATTGCTTTCAATGTGGTTATGCCTCTAAGTCGTGCTTCGACACGTGGGAGATATAGCCGCATCGAGGGCATTACAATGGATAGTCGCACAACGAGTGTAGGAGGTCCTCCAACTTGCGGATAATGCCCTTGAGTGCGATGATATGCTCCTTCAACAAAATATTTTCACGTGTGAGATACTTGTTTTGTATACGGGCTAACTCAATCATCTTGAAAGCCTCGATCTCAGTTGGGGTAAGAAGATTGTGATCAAGTTGAAGGATGTCTTCTACTACCGAAACCTGGTCCTCCGTGGTCTTCTTGATCCCTTCATCCTTGTTGATCTCCATAGGTTCCTCCCTCTTCAGCTCTATCTTCATTAGCCAAGCATCGTTGTCACCATTGTTGGAGGAGGGGGATGACATGATGCCTGGCTTTGACAACCCTGACAGAAAACAGCTCGAAACAAAGACAAGAGATATTTGCGCGATACGGTGGTCAAAACCTTCAAGAGATTATATAATGAATTTTTACCGACCAAAAGAAGTATCGTGCAAGAAAATGGAGTCTGGAGAGCACACGAGGTGCCCACGAGGCAGGGGGCGCGCCTAGGGGGGTAGGGGCGCCTCCCACCCTCGTGGAAGCCCCGTGTCCTTTTCGGTCTACTTCTTATTTTCCTATTTTCTTAAATATTCCAAAACAAAGAAATATTTCCATTAGAACTGTTTTGGAGTCGGTTTACTTACCGTACCACGTACCTATTCCTTTTCGGAGTCTGAAACGTTCCGGAAAGTGTCCCTTATGTATTCCTCCGGGGTTACGGTTTCAATAATATTAGTTTCAACATTTATAGGATTACCTGAGATATAATGTTTAATTCTTTGACTGTTCACCACCTTTGGATTTGTGCCTTCGAAATTATTGATTTTTATGGCACCGGAACGATAGACCTCCTCGATAACATAAGGACTTTCCCATTTAGAGAGAAGTTTTCCTGCAAAAAATCTTAAACGAGAGTTGTATAGCAATACATAATCACCTACATTAAACTCATGCTTTTGTATCCTTTTCTCATGCCATCTTTTAACTTTTTCTTTAAACAGCTTGGCATTTTCATAAGCGTGGGTTCTCTATTCATCAAGTGAGCTAATGTCAAATAACCTCTTCTCACCGGCAAGTTTGAAATCATAGTTGAGCTCTTTAATGGCCCAATATGCCTTATGTTCTAGTTCAAGAGGTAAGTGACATGCTTTACCATAAACCATTTTATACGGAGACACACCCATAGGATTTTTATATGTTGTTCTATAGGCCCATAATGCATCATCAAGTTTCTTGGACCAATTCTTTCTAGATCTATTAACAGTCTTTTGCAAAATTAATTTGAGCTCTTTGTTACTCAATTCTACTTGACCGCTAGACTGTGGGTGATAAGGAGATGCAATTCTATGATTAACGTCATACTTAGCAAGCATTTTACGGAAAGCACCATGAATAAAATGTGAACCACCATCAGTCATTAAATATCTAGGGACTCCAAACCTCAGGAAAATAACTTCTTTAAGCATCTTAATAGAGGTGTTATGATCAGCACTACTAGTTGGAATAGCTTCTACCCACTTAGTAACGTAATCAACAGCAACTAAAATATGTGTATACCAATTAGAGGAAGGAAAAAGTCCCATATAGTCAAAGCCCCAAACATCAAATGGTTCAATAACAAGTGAATAATTCATAGGAATTTCTTGACGTCTACTAATATTACCAATTCTTTGACATTCATCACAAGACTAGACAAACTTACGGGCATCCTTGAAGAGAGTAGGCCAATAAAAACCGGATTGCAATACCTTATGTGCAGTTCTATCTCCGGCATGGTGTCCTCCATAAGCCTCGGAGTGACACTTGTGTAGGATTTGTTCTTGTTCATACTTAGGTACACAACGTCTAATAACACCATCTACACCTTCTTTATAAAGATGTGTGTCATCCCAAAAGTAATGTCTCAAATCATAGAAGAACTTTTTCTTTTGCTGGTATGTGAAACTAGGTGGTATAAATTCAGCAACAATATAATTAGCATAATCAGCATACCATGGAGCAGTTCGAGAAGCATTTATGACATTTAATTGTTCATCAGGAAAGCTATCATCAATAGGTAATGGGTCATCAAGAACATTTTCTAACCTAGACAAGTTGTCTGCAACGGGGTTCTCAGCTCCCTTTCTATCAATAATATGCAAATCAAATTCTTGTAGCAAGAGAACCCATCTAATAAGTCTAGGTTTAGCATCTTTATTTTCCATAAGGTATTTAATAGCAGCATGATCAGTGTGAATAGTCAATTTAGAATCAACAATATAAGGACTAAACTTATCACAAGCAAATAAAACTGCTAAAAATTCCATTTTAGTGGTAGCATAATTTTTCTAGGAATTGTTTAGAGTTTTACTAGCATATTGAATAACATTTAATTTATTATCAACTCTTTGCCCTAGAACAGCACCTACAGCATAATCACTAGCATCACACATAATTTCAAAGGCTAAATTCCAATCAGGTGGTTGAACAATAGGTGTAGAAATCAATGCTTTCTTAAGTATTTCAAATGATTCTACACAATCATCATCAAAGACAAAAGGAATATCTTTTTGTAATAGATTAGTCAGAGGCTGAGAAATTTTTGAGAAGTCCTTAATGAACCTCCTATAAAAACCACCGTGACCGAGGAATCTTCTTATACCTTTAATGTCCTTGGGGCATGGCATCTTTTCAATAGCGTCAACTTTAGCTTTATCAACTTCAATACCTCTTTCAGAAATTTTATGCCCCAAGACAATACCTTCATTAACCATAAAGTGCCATTTCTCCCAATTCAGAACAAGATTAGTTTCTTCACATCTCTGAACTCGATCAATGTTGCTCAAGCAATCATCAAAAGAGGATCCATAAACGGAGAAATCATCCATGAATACCTCACATATCTTTTCACAAAAGTAAAATAATATAGCCATCATGCATCTTTGAAAGGTAGCAGGTGCATTACATAAACCAAAAGGCATACGTCTATAAGAAAAAGTACGGAAAGGGCAAGTAAAAGTGGTCTTTGATTGATCGTCAGCTGACACGGGTATTTGAGAGAAGCCATAGTAACCATCTAGAAAACAAAAATGTGTATGTTTGGATAATGTTTCTAGCATTTGATCAATAAAAGGCAAAGGGTAATGATATTTTTTAGTAGCTTTATTTAATTTTCAGAAATCAATTACCATCCTATAACCCGTGATAATTCTTTGCGGAATCAATTCATCTTTATCATTAGGAACAACAGTAATACCTCTCTTCTTGGGGACACAATGGACAGGACTTACCCACTTACTATCAGCAACGAGATAAATTATACCTGCCTCAAGGAGCTTTAATATTTCCTTTCTTGCCACTTCTTTCATCTTAGGATTCAGCCGCCGTTGATGATCAATAACTGGTTTGGCCTCTTCCTCCAAATTTATTTTGTGTTGACATAGAGTGGGACTAATGCCCTTAAGATCATCAAGAGTATATCCAATAGCAGCACGGTGCTTCTTCAGAGTTTTCAATAATTTCTCTTCTTCCTTCTCTGAATGGTTAGCACTAATAATAACATGATATATTTTCTTTTCATCAAGATAAGCATATTTAAGAGTATCAGGCAATTGTTTAAGCTCAAACATGGGATCACCCTTGGGTGGACGAGGATCCCCTAGGATTTCAACAGGCAAATTGTGTTTCAGAATAGGTCCCTGTTTAAAGAATACTTCATCTATTTCCATTCTTTCATTCATGAACATATCATTTTCATGGTCTAGCAAATATTGTTCTAATGGATTAGTAGGAGGCACGGCAATAGAAGCAAGACCAATAATTTCATCTTTACTAGGCAATTATTTATCATGGGGTTGTCTACGAAATTTAGAAAAATTAAACTCATGAGACACATCCCCTAAACCAACAGAGACAATATCCTTATTGCAGTCTATCTTAGCATTGACAGTATTCAAGAAGGGTCTACCAAATATAATGGGACAAAAGCTATCTTGAGGGGAACCAAGAACAACAAAATCAGCAGGATATTTAACCTTCCCACACAAGACTTCAACATCTCTAACAATCCCAATTGGTGAAATAGTATCTCTATTAGCAAGCTTAATGGTAACTTCAATACCTTCTATTTCAGCTGGTGCAATATCATGCATAATTTCTCTGTATAAGGAAATAGGTATTGCACTAGCACTTGCACCCATATCACACAAGCCATGATAACAATGATCTCCTATTTTAATAGAAATAACAGGCATGCCTACGATAGGTCTATGTTTATCTTTAGCACCAGGTTTAGCAATTCTAGCAGTCTCATCACAGAAGTAAATAACCTACCCATCAATATTATCGGCCAAGAGATCTTTAACCATATCAACATTAGGTTCAACTTTAACTTTCTCAGGGGGTTTAAGTGTCTTAATATTACTTTTGTTGACCATGGTTGAAGCTTTAGCATGATTCTTTATTCTAACAGGGAAAGGTGGTTTCTCAACATAAGCAGTAGGAACAATAGGATCATTATAAGTGATAATCTTTTCTTCAACTTTAATAGGTGCAACTACTTTTACTTCAATGGGAGGATTATATATAAACCACTTCTCTTTAGGGAGATCAACATGAGTAGCAAAGGATTCATAGAAAGAAGCTACTATCTCAGAGTCAAGTCCATATTTAGTGCTAAATTTACGGAAAACATCGGTATCCATAAAAGATATAACACAATGAAACTTAGGTGTTATACCTGACTCCTTACCTTCTCGAGATCCCAATCTGCAAAGTTGTGTTTAATTCTCTCCAATAAATTCCATTTGTATTAAATAGTCTTCATCATAAAGGAACTAGTACAAGAAGTGTCGAGCATGAAGCGATTGTTGTCAGAAAGCCGAGCATAAAAAATTTGAATAATCATTTCTCTTGAGAGCTCATGATTGGGGCATGAATATAACATTGACTTAAGCCTCCCCCAAGCTTGAACGATGCTTTCTCCTTCTTGAGGCCAAAAATTATATATATAATTACGATCACGATGAACAAGATGCATAGGATAAAACTTCTGATGAAATTCCAATTTCAATCGCTTATAGTCCCATGATCCCATATCATCACATAGCCTATACCAAGTCAATGCATCTCCCTTCAAAGATAAAGGGAAGACCTTCTTCTTGATAACATCATCGGGCATACCTGCAAGCTTAAATAATCCACAAACTTCATCCACATAGATTAAGTGTAAGTCGGGATGCAATGTTCCATCTCCTGTAAAAGGATTAGCTAGCAGTTTCTCTATCATACCCGAAGGAATTTCGAAGTAAACATTTTAATTTTCAGTAGGTTGAGTAGGTTGAGGAGCAACTATTTGCTCTACCAGTCGGGGTGAAGATACCCCGAACAAACCCCTAAAGGATTACTTTCCATAGTAACAAGTGGTAGTAAATTTCAGCACACTATATAAATTTTTCCTTACCAAATTCCACCTCCCAAAGGCGCTTCACTCCCCGGCAACGGCGCCAGAAAAGAGTTTTGATGACCCACAATTATAGGGGATCTATCGTAGTCCTTTCGATAAGTAAGAGTGTCGAACCCAACGAGGAGCAGAAGGACATGATAAGCGGTTTTCATCAAGGTATTCTCTGTAAGCACTGAAATTATCGGTAACAGATAGTTTTGTGATAAGGTAATTGGTAACGAGTAGCAAGTAATAAAAGTAAATAAGGTTCAGCAAGATGGCCCAATCCTTTTTGTAGCAAAGGACAAGCCTGGACAAACTCTTATATGAAGGAAAGCGCTCCCGAGGACACATGGGAATTATCGTCAAGCTAGTTTTCATCACGATCATATGATTCACGTTCGGTACTTTGATAATCTGATATGTGGGTGGACCGGTGCTTGGGTACTGTTCTTACTTGGACAAGCATCCCACTTCTGATTAACCCCTATTGCAAGCATCCGCAACTACAACAGAAGTATTAAGGTAAACCTGACCATAGCATGAAACATATGGATCCAAATCAGCCCCTTACGAAGCAACGCATAAACTAGGGTTTAAGCTTCTGTCACTCTAGCAACCCATCATCTACTTATTACTTCCCAATGCCTCCCTCTAGGACCAAACAATGGTGAAGTGTCATGTAGTCGACGTTCACATGACACCACTAGAGGGATGACAACATACATCTCATCAAAATATCAAACGAATACCTAATTCACATGACTACTAATAGCAAGACTTCTCCCATGTCCTCAGGAACAAACGTAACTACTGACAAAGCATATTCCTATTCATAATTAGAGGGGTATTAATATGCATAATGGATCTGAACATATAATCTTCCACCAAGTAAACAAACTAGCGTTAAGTACAAGGAGTAATCAACACTACTAGCAACCCACAGGTACCAATCTGAGGTTTGGATACAAAGATTGGATACAAGAGATGAACTAGGGTTTGAGAGGAGATGGTGCTGGCGAAGATGTTGATGGAGATTGACCCCCTCCCAATGAGAGGATCGTTGGTGATGACGATGGTGATGATTTCCCCCTCCCGGAGGGAAGTTTCCCCGGCATAACAGCTCCGCCAGAGCCCTAGATTGGTTCTGCCAAGGTTCCACCTCGTGGCGGCAGAGTCTCGTCCTGAAAGCTTGCTTATGATTTTTTTTCCTCGACGAAAGACTCCATATAGCAGAAGATGGGCATCGGAGGGCCACCAGGGGGCCCACGAGGCAGGGGGGCACGCCCAGGGGGGTAGGGCGCGCCCCCCACCCTCGTGGCCAGGGTGTGGCCCCCCTCTGGAACTTCTTGCGCACAGTATTTTTTATATATTCTGGAAATAGCTTCCGTGCAGTTTCAGGACTTTCGGAGCTTTGTAGAATAGGTCTCTAATATTTGCTCCTTTTCCAGCACAGAATCCCAGCTGCTGGCATTCTCCCTCTTTATGTAAACCTTGTAAAATAAGAGAGAATAGGCATAAGTATTGTGACATAATGTGTAATAACAGCCCATAATGCAATAAATATTGATATAAAAGCATGATGCAAAATGGTTGTATCAGCACGCCTCTGTCAATTCACACACCTGCATGCACGCCTCACCGTCTGCCTGTGCGGCGGACTTCTCGCATGCGTCCCGTCAACTCACGCCTGCTCGCATGCCACATGGGTCGCGTGGCGGCACGTATATTGTTTTTCTATTTGGATGATTAATGTTGCCGCTTTATTGCTTAACCGAAGCATGGCATGTATCCATTGTTGGTCTAACGCTCACAATATGAATAAATAATCTGTTTGGGATATTGGTTCCCAATTATTAATAATCTCCCATCTGTAATTAGATAAAGATTACATCAAAACTGGTCTCAAATTTGGCAAAAAAGTACAATGTCACTTTGTATTGGTGTCCATATGACAACACGATAAGTTTCATGAACTTCAAATAAGTTTTGGATGTACTAGAATTTAAAAATCAGGATTCTCAATGTTTGAAATTTGTTGCACGGGGAGTAAACATGCACCCACTGAGACACATGTGTTTTTGCAATCCATTTAGGTGCACTGTCACATGTGCATGTAGCTCAAATTTGATTTTTGCACATTATACCCATAGAAAATCAATCAATCAATGTACTAAAATGTCTTAACAATCTCTGTGATTTTTCTGAAATTAAAACGTCCCTCCTTTGGTAACATGTATGTTCACCGCAGGATAATTAATTTAACATGCATTGTAGTTGTGGTGGATTCACGGTGTGTGTGTGTGGGTGGGTGGGTGGGTGTGCGTCTGGGGATGGCGGGTGGCTCGCAGTACACTACGAGTTGTGAGCCACTGTGTGGGTTGGCCGTTTTGTTAGGCTGGCTGGTGCCACATCAGAGTCATGAAATCGTTATTTAAAACATTACACAACCCTTTCATACATAAATGTTTTGCCACATGCAGTCGATGGTTGTCCTACACGACGCTTTCTGTGGGCCCGCGAGCTCGTCGTCCATCACTTTGACAAACAGCCGGCAGTGAGGTTAATTTGACCAGCAAGGTAGAATCTTTTTTTGTTTGTGTTATGGTGGTATATAGTATGTGTCGAAGAGGTGGGAGGGGACTAGCATATATACTATACGTATGCGTCCGTGAACAAGTACACCTCACTCAGTGTCAGGACTTTTTGGTTAGCGAGGCACGTGCCACATCAAAATTGTGAAATTGGTTATTCAAACATCACACAACACCTTTTTTGGCCACATGCATATATATCCTAGATAGGACACTCACGTGTGATGCTTCCATCTGTGGGCCCACGAGGCCATCGTCGATGCATGCATGCATGCATCACTTTGACCTACATCGGGAGAGATTAATTAATTTCACTATCGATGAGGATTCTTTTGGATTGTACATATATTACGGCAGGAGCATATATTATGCGGTGAAGAGGGGGGAAGGGGACCATCATATGTAGTACACTTGATGTGAACCTCGCTCTATGTGGGTGCATGGTTTATGGTTTTTTAGGCATGTGGCACATCAAAGTTGTGCATTTCGGGTATTCAACATATATATGTTTGGCCCACATGCAAAGCGGCGGTGGTTGTCCTCTCGCACCCACTTAAGCGGTTATCAGCGATATCTATGCTTTCCATCTATGGGCCCGCTTGGTCCATCACTTCTTTTTGCCTGACAACAAGAGAGGTTAATTTGACTTAAGAGAGGATTATTATTTTTGCTCTGGGATGACATGCATGATACACTTTGAGCACACACACATGCATGTGTACGCATGAATCCCTCCCATCGAGTCGAAGTGGCTAGTACAACGACACCATCATGAACCGATCTCGCTCTGTGTGGGGAGCTAGTGTACGATTTTTGACACACGCGCCAGATCAATGTTGTGTATTCAAACATGCATGCACGCATCACCTCCATACATATGCATGTAGTGGTTGCCTTAGAACGATACACTCCCTCGCGTGGTTATCAGCGACAAGCCTATATATTCATGGGCCCACGTGGACATCCATGATCACCTTGACCAACAACAAGATAGGTTACCATGGCGGATTCTTCATTTGGTTCGTGTTATCGTAGTATAGGTCATGGTGAGATTCAGACCTAATTAAGTTTAAGCGCATATACTATGCACGCATGCACACATATATGAATCCCCGTCGTTGGCTTGAAGTGTGGTGTAACATACATATGCATCGTCAACCTAACCCTCACTCAGTGTGGGGATTTCTAGTTCGAAATCACGGTGCCACATCAAAGTTGTTCCATTGTTACTCAAAAACACACCTCTCCATACATATGTTTGGGCCACACGCATGCAGGGTTGTCATCGGGGACTAGCTACTTGCGTGATTATTGGCGAGCTAGCCCATCTCCAGGGTCGCATGGACGGCCATCACTTTGACCAACAATAAGAGAGAGGTTGTATGACTGTCGGATTTCGGCTTCCAGCAAAACCCTTGAGGTTCGAACACTGGGGTGCGCACAAGATCTCTCCCCCTCTCTAGCTCTCACACTCTATGATCTCACGGCCTAGCTCGACGAACCCAAAGAACACGAGACACAAGAGTTTATACTGGTTCGGGCCACCATTGTGGTGTAATACCCTACTCCAGTGTGGTGTGGTGGATTGCCTCTTGGGCTGAGGATGAACAGCTACAAGGGAAGAACAGTCTCCTGAGGAGAGGTATTCTTGTGCTTGGTGAGCTTGTGTGGTTGAGGATTCTCTCCTTCTAGATGAGCCTCTAGATCCCCCTTCCATCCCTCTCTACGGTGATGGCTCGTCCTATTTATAGAGCCCCGGGTCCTCTTCCCAAATATTGAGCGGGAAGGGATCCCACAACGGCCACATTCGAAGGGAGACAACTAGTACAAGGTATCCTGACAAAAGTAGTCTTCGCCTGCCAAAGGCTCGGGTGGTGACGCCGTCTTGGGCTCCATGATGACCTCCGTCCTGCCATCCTGCTAGTCTCAGTCTTGTTGCACCGATATGGAAAACTTTGCCTGATGCCTCGGGACTCCTCGCCTGCGCTTGCCCCCTTTAGCACCAAAGAGGAAACGAGGACATTACGCGCCCTGGCGCCCGCCTGGCTCCAATCGTCATGGCATGCGTCACGCAAACCTCGCGAGGTGTCCCTTGCCTTGATCTCTCCGCCCCTCGCGAGCCAGCCTGGTGAGGCCGCCCCTGAGGAGGTCTTGCGTCGTCCGCCTCACGAGGCTAGGCCGCTCGCGAGGGTCTTGAGTGTTTGCTGGGGAAGATGGGCCATACATTGCCGCTGGTGGAGCCACGCTGCGGGCCGCAGGCAGGCAAGTCTGGGACCCCCGTTCCCAGAACACCGACAGTAGCCCCCGGGCCCAAGGCGCGCTCGGGCTTGGCTTCGAGGCGAAGCCAAAGGGGCAAGTGCGCAGTGCCGCAGGCCCCAACAGCCTGCAGCCATGGTTGACGCGTGGCAGTTGATTGGACGTGGGCGTCTCCGCTTCCCCACACCGCCTCGGCAACTGCCGGACTTGACGGGTCCTTGCTGCATGCAGAGAAAGATCATTATTACCTTAGATCATGGAGGCCAGCGATTGGCCTCCCCTTGGCTATAAATGGGTAGAGGGGCGGAGCCCCTGTTGCCCATCTCTTCCTTTGCTTCTCCCGCTGCTTCTCCTTCCTTGCTTCACTGCCAACAGCAATACCCATGGCGCCTACGAAGAGGCTCTCGGCGACGGAGAAGGGGAAGGCTCGCCAGGAGGGGCCCGGCTCACCTCCGCCCAAGAGGGGGCGTAGCCGTCCCCGCAAGCACCCTGCGACCCCCGCCGCGGCCCCTCGCGGCCGCAGTGGCGCCTCTTCGCGTGGTGGTGGTTGCCCGAGTCGTGGTAGCCCTGTTGAAGAAGGGAGGCGTGCCATGGTCGCGTGGCCGCCCAGGCCGCGCTTCCACTCGGCGGAAGTGCTGCCGGAGTTCATTGTGTGGTTGGAGAACCAAGCCGGCACTTGGCTTCAGCTCCCATGCTTCTTTGTCGGCGAGCTGCCAGACACAGGTCCAAGCGGTCTTTGGCTGCAGGTGGATGGCTACGGCAGCAAGACTTCGTGGGTCGCGGTCGAGGTCTCCGCCGCAGGCAACGCAGTCCTGGCCCGCGGCTGGCAGACATTCGCCCGTGCACGCGGGCTGGGCAGGCGGTGTGCCGTCCACTTCAAGTACGACGGTGACGCGACCCTCTTCGTGAGGGTATTTGGGGAAGATGGTCGTCGCGTCGGGCGTTGCCCCGAGGACAACAACGGCGACGAGGTGCTTGGCCTTGGCGATGGCCGCGACGAGAGTAACAGTGGGCCCACCCTCGGCGCCGGCAATGTCTCATCCAGCTATAGCGACTCTTCCTCCGGCGACAGCTCCAGCAGCAGCGGCTATGGCTAGTCGCCACGCCGTCGCGCCCGCTTCGAAGGTGGTAGCGGGTCGATTCATCGTCGCACTCCATTGAAGCGCGAGGAGGGGTCTGGCTGAGCTCAGGAGAGCGCCACGGGCCCGTCCTCGCGACCTGTCGCGGGAGCACGTTCCGCTTTTGTTTTGTTCTTCCTTTCCTTCCTGCATAAAGAGAGAGACAAGTATGGGGCCCTGCTGGGCGTGCAACAATTATGATTTCTAAGTGGTTGTGTTATGTTTATCATTCATGTGTTGTGTTGCAGCGTCATGTTTTATGTATGTGCGTAGGAATTACTTAGCTTGATGCGCCTGAAGTAGGTTCCGCCTCGCGAGACGCACATTCCTCAATGCCTGACGAGGCCTCCTGTGCTCGGAAGGCGCCTGAGAACTGCAAATATTCGTTAGGGAATCCTTATTCTTCTGAATCCTGGTCGTAGGCACAGCCGACCATGACCCAGCGCTTCGCATCACGGTACTCGGGGGCACGGATTGAGAGTGGTGCGCCAGCTTGAGAGCTCGTGCGAGGGTGCCTTGCGAAAGACGGGAGAACGAAAACGCTCACGAGGGTGCCTGTCCAGCCCCCTCGCGAGGCACGCGAGGGAGAGTACAGGCCAAAAACGAGGAACTGAGAGCAGGAAGGAGGCAAAAAGGCAATGGAACTAGGACAACAAGGAACACTAGAAAGCAAATTCTTACTAAAGAGGGGCGAACCAACTGCGGAAAGAAAATGAAAAGCCGCGTCCGGCACCTAGTCTAGTCTTCTTGTCTTCTCACCAGCGTGGAGCTAAGTGCTGCCACTAGGCATGGGAGGGAGCCCTCGAGGCCCGACGGCGGCATTCCTGAGACTCCGGGGCGTGTACAGCCCCACTCATTATTATGTGAGAGTGTCATGAGCGGAGATTCTTCACAGGCACTGGGCCTTGCTTCACAGTCACCGGGCCTTGCTTCATGGGTAGAACTTCCGGAGGTGCTAGATGTTCCAGGCGTTCTGAATGGGGATCCCGTCCTGCATCTCCAGGCGCGCGGCGCCAGGCCTGGAGACATGGGCAACCCGAAACGGGCCCTCCCACATGGGTGAGAGCTTGTGCAATCCTTCCCTGGAGAGCACCCGTCTCAGGACAAGATCACCCACCTCGAGCGTCCTGCAGCAGACGTTGCGGCAGTGGTACTGCCGCAGCGCCTGCTGGTACCTCGCAGCTCGGAGCGAGGCTTCACGGCAGTGTTCCTCGCCCAGCACGAGGTCCATCCCCCGCATGGCGTCCTGCTGCGCTTCATCGAATGCCAGGACCCGCGCAGAGCGATGCCTGACCTCATGTGGGAGAACTGCTTCTCCTTCGTAGACGAGGAAGAACGGGGCCTCGCCTATCGGGCTGGTGGCGGTGGTGCGGATGGACCACAGCACGGACTGGAGCTTGTCGTGCCAGCCACTGCCACAAGCCTCGATCTTCTTCTTGAAGGTCCTAGTCTTGAGACCCCTCAGGACCTCCGCATTGGCGCGTTCGGCCTGGCCGTTGCTCCTGGGGTGCGCCACGGAGGCGTAGCAGATCTGCGTTCCAAGGTTAGCATAATATGTTTTGAAGAGATTGCTAGTGAAGTATGAGTCGTTGTCGGTGATGATGCGATTAGGGACCCCAAATCGGCTTACGAGGCCCTTGATGAACTTGACTGCTGACCCAGCTGGGATGGTGCAGACGGCTTCCACTTCTGTCCACTTGGTGAATTTGTCGATGGCGATGTAGAGGTAGCGGTAACCTCCAGGCGCTCGAGGGAATGGGCCCAGGATATCTAGCCCCCAGACCGCGAACGGCCATGAGAGCGGGATAGTTTGGAGACCCTGAGCCGGCTGGTGGATCTGCTTGGCATGGAATTGGCAGGCCTCACAGGATTTCACCACCTCGGCCGCGTCGTTGAGTGTCGTGGGCCAGTAGAACCAGCTGTGGAAAGCCTTGCTGACCAGGGTGCGCGACGACGAGTGGTGCCCGCAGTCTCCGCCATGTTTGTCAACCAGCAACTCTTTCCCCTGTTCCCTGGAAATGCATCGCAGAGAAACATCATTTGGCCACTTCATGTATAGCTCACCGTCCTGAATGCAGTATGTCGTAGCCTGCCGGGCTACACGCTCCGTGTCTTCCTCCTTCTCGGGCAACGTGCCTTGCATCAGGTACGCCTTGAACTCCTCGATCCAGCACCCCTCCTGAGGTTGAGTGCTAAGAGGAGGCGTGCTCCTGAGGTCAGGCCGCAGGCGGGGGCTCCCGAGGCTAGTGGCTGGGGGAGTTCCTCCTGAGATGGCGTCAGCTCCACAGGCGGAGGTGCTGCCCAAGGCTTGAAGAGCCGCTCCTCGAAGACGCCAGTCTCTTGGGGCAACCGCTTGGATGATCTTATGGCGATGTCGTCGGCCTCTTTGTTGGTGCCACGGGGCACATGATGTAGCTCCAGTCCTAGGAACTGCTTCTCCATCTTGCGTACCTCCGCGAGGTATGCCTCCATGTGCTCATCCTTTGGCTCGTACACCTTGTTGGAGAAGTTGACGAGGAGCTGCGAGTCTCCCTTGACAGTGAGGCGTTTCACCCCCAGGGCCACCGCAGCCTTGAGGCCGGCGATGAGACCCTCGTACTCCGTGATGTTGTTGGAGACCTTCTCGCCCCGCTGGAAGCAGAGCTGCACGGCGTAGTAAAGTTTGTCCTAAGTGGGCGAGATGAGCATGGCTCCAGCCCCCGCGCCCTGGCATGCGAATGCGCCATCGAAGTACATGACCCAGCCAACCGGCGCTTCACTCTCTGGCGAGAGGGATCGGTTCTCGCCTGCTTCGAGCTCCAGGGTATCGGTCCATTCTGCCACAAAGTCGGCGAGCGCAACCCCCTTGATGACCCTGGTTGTGCTGAACTCCAAGTGAAACGCTTGCAGCTCGATGTTCCATTCGGTGACCCTTCCTATAGCATTGGGGCTTCTGAGCACTCTCTCCAATGGGTAAGTTGAGACGACCTTGATGGGGTGACCTTGGAAGTAGTGGTGCAGCTTGCGCGAGGCCACCAGGAGCGCGAGCAAGAGCTTCTGAGGCATGGGGTATCGTGCCCTCGCATCTCACAGCACTGTGCTGACGAAGTATACTGGGTGCTCGACAAGGGTGGGAGAGCTGGCAGAGTTTATGGCTCCCGGGGACTAAGGTGCTTCCTGTGGGTCTCCAGATCCTGGGGCTTGATGACTAGCTGAGGCAGCCGTTGCCTCAGGAGCATCGCCTTGGTGCTGAGCTTCCTCATCCAGCTTGGCGACTCCACTTGACGGGTCCTTGACCTCGGGCTCCTCCCTGAGGGCCACCAGCGCCGCGCTGGCGGAGTGGGGTGTGGCAGATAGGTAGAGTACCAAGGGCTCGCGAGGACGAGGTACCACCATCACCGGCGGGCTGGTCAAGTATCTCTTGAGGTCCTGAAATGCCAGGTCGGCCTCGGGGGTCCACTCGAACGGACCCTTCTTCTTCATCAACTTGAAGAACAGCAAGGCACGCTCCCCTAACTTGGAGATGAAGCGCCCCAACAAAGTCACGCAGCCTGCGAGCTTCTGCATCTCCTTGAGGTTTTGTAGGATCAAGAAGTAGATGTGTCTAGAGGGGGGTGATTAGACACTTCATGCTAAAGTTGCAATTTTTTAAGCTTTTTAGGTTTAAGTGGAGTTTAGGCACAATTTCAACACACACACAATACATATCAAGCAGGCATGCAAGGAGTATATGAGCAGCGGAATGTAAAGCATGCAACTTGCAAGAATGTAAAGAGAAGGGTTTGGAGAATTCAAACGCAATTGGAGACACGGATGTTTTTCCCGTGGTTCAGATAGGTGGTGCTATCCTACATCCACGTTGATGGAGACTTCAACCCACGAAGGGTAACGGTTGCGCTAGTCCACACAGGGCTCCACCCAAGGGTAACGGTTGCGCGAGTCCACACAGGGCTCCACCCACGAAGGGTCCACGAAGAAGCAACCACCCACAAAGGGTCCACAAAGAAGCAACCTTGTCTATCCCACCATGGCCATCGCCCACACAGGACTTGCCTCACTAGCGGTAGATCTTCACGAAGTAGGCGATCTCCTTGCCCTTACAAACTCCTTGGTTCAACTCCACAATCTTGTCGGAGGCTCCCAAGTGACACCTAGCCAATCTAGGAGACACCACTCTCCAAGAAGTAACAAATGGTGTGTAGGTAATGAACTCCTTGCTCTTGTGCTTCAAATGATAGTCTCCCCAACACTCAACTCTCTCTCATAGGATTTGGATTTGGTGGAAAGAAGATTTGAGTGGAAAGCAACTTGGGAAGGCTAGAGATCAAGATTCATATGGTAGGAATGGAATGTCTTGGTCTCAACACATGAGTAGGTGGTTCTCTCTCAGAACATATGAGTTGGAATGGTGTGTGTGTTCTGATGGCTCTCTCTACAAATGAGAAGGAGGTGGAGGGGTATATATAGCCTCCACACAAAATCCAACTTACACAAGTTTTCCAATCTCGGTGGGACCGAATCAATAAACTCGGTCGGACCGAAAATGTAAACCTAGTGACCGTTTAGAGTTTCGGTGGGACCGACTGGATCAACTCGGTGGGACCGATGTTGCTAGGGTTAGGGTAAATCAAAACTCGGTTTGACCGATTACTCAAACTCGGTGGACCGATTTGGGTAATAAGTGAAACTGAGATTTGGTCAAGCAAACTCGGTGGGACCGATTGCATATCTCGGTGGGACCGAGAATATTGCAATGGGTAACAGAGAGTTTGCAAGCCCATCTCGGTGAGACCGAGATCCCATCGGTGAGACCGAACTGATTAGGGTTTGGCAGTGGCTTATGACAAGTGAAACTCGGTGGCGCCGGATAGGAAGAATCGGTAGGACCGAGTTTGGCTTAGGGTTTAGGTCATATGTGGAAGTGGGAAAGTAGTTAGGTTTTTGGAGCATATCATTAAGCACATGAAGCAAGAGGCTCATTAAGCAACACCTCATCCCTCCTTTATAGTATTGGCTTTTCCTAAAGACTCAATGTGATCTTGGATCACTAAAATATAAAATGAGGAGTCTTGAGCTTGAGGCTTTAGCCAATCCTTTGTCCTTAGCATCTTGAAGGAGTTCCCACAACCTTTAGTCCATGCCACTCCATTGTTGAACTTATCTGAAACATGCTAGATCGAAATGTTAGTCCAACAAGAGATATGTTGTCATCAATTATCAAAACCACCTAGGGAGCACTTGTGCTTTCAATCTCCCCCTTTTTGGTAATTGATGGCAACATACATCAAAGCTTTAGATAAAGATATAAAGAATCAGCAAGTAAAGCTTTGGAAGGACATGTAACAAGCATAGGCTCCCCCTTCATGTATGCACTCATGTAATTATGAAATAGAGAGGCATGTGAGAGCATAACCATGACAGAGTAGGCAAAGTGTTTACATGTATCTTGGCCATATGCATCAGAGCAAAAGATTATCAAGGAAAATACCTTCATGCTCATGAGTCCTTCTTGCAAACAGTATGTACATAAGCAAGAACTCCTCATACTCATGATTTTGATGCATATACTTACCTTGTGGTCTTGAGTTGGCTTAGGATGGAATGAACCTGCACAAACAAGGTTAGATAACACAGGTACGTCCACTAGCCAGAGCAAACAAAAGAAACCACAAGAATACCAAGATTGGGATGACATGTAGAGAGTGAGTACAAGGTACCATCATTGAATTCAACATGTCCCCAAGAATAAAGATATGCAATGAATTTGACTGATTTCTTTCCCTTAGGTGTCTTGCTCCCCCTGAATCTTACATGGGATATTTGGGAGAAGATAGGAAACAGAAAATCAGAGCTGAAGGATATGAATAGAACTAAATTCAAATAAGTTCATATGAACATGTCTTTCCCCCAAAAAGACATGTGGCATCTCTCCTCTTGAACATCAATCATCTGGGATCCTTGAGTATTCTCTCCCCCTTAATACTTTCTCCTTTGTAGGTGATAAGCTTTTGATGTGATCTCTCTCTATGATGATAAGCTTTTTGATGTGATCTCTCTCTCCCCCTTTGACATCAATTTCCAAGAAGGTTTTTCCTGGAATCCGTCGAATAGGTTTGGTCCTTGAGATTCAGTACAAAGCAGGGAATAAAACTGTGATGCTTGTAGAGGACAAGATTCATTGAGTGGAGCTGGATCAGAAGAAATATAGAACAAGTGGCAAACTGTTTTCCTGTTGCGAAATGTGGCACCGAGTGGCATGTTCGGGTAAACAAAAAAAAAAAAAAAAAAAAAAAAAAAAAAAAAAAAAAAAAAACAAAAAAAAAAAAAAAAAAAAAAAAAAAAAAAAAAAAAAAAAAAAAAAAAAAAAAAAAAAAAAAAAAAAAAAAAAAAAAAAAAAAAAACAAAAAAAAAAAAAAAAAAAAAAAAAAAAAAAAAAAAAAAAAAAAAAATAGTACCGAAGGGATTCGGTTGGACCGAAAATAGCATTCGGTGAAACCGAGTTCATCACAGAGAAAAACACTTGTCACCTCAGCTCACTAGTCAAGTAAGATCTCACAAAGATTTGCAATGAATTAGCTGAAAGATTTGCAAGGAATTTGATGCAGAATATGCAGAACAAAAATCAAAAAGAAAAGAGTGAAAGTTTCTAGATGAAGTTTTTTTTTGATTGAAAAGAAAGAAACAAATATGCAAGGGACAAATGCAATAACTCAGAAAAGAACACAAGAGAACTTCATCTAGAATTGGGCGGTGACATAGTCACCTATGTTAGAGTATATTGACTTAGGAGTCAAGTGAGAACACTTGATCATAGGTCATACTCATCGTTTAAGCTCAAAATGGGGTTACCATTTTTCGTTTTAAGCATCTTGATGTATTTACATCTTGTTGAGTTGCTTTGACTCATGTCTTGGAGTAAAGCTTCTCTAAGATGGAATAACATACCATGAGTGGTGATGTGGTTCTTGCTCATGTAGTTGAACTTGTGTGGGTGCTCAAGGTTGATGTAGCTCATCGAGAGTTGGGAGCACCATTTGGAGTTTGAGTTCATCTACCTACATGGGTTAGTTCTTGCAAGGAAGAGCACTTGTGTATCCAAAACTGACAATCATGAAGCTCAATCATAGAATTTGTCAAAGGATGTGTTTATATGGTTTTGTGCTTCCTTGTCTTCAACCACTATTGTGTAGAGTCTTGGTGATGTAGAGATCGCTCAGGATATGAGTGAGTCGCAATCTCATGGAATTAGATTCAACCGAGCACCTACATGGGTTAGACAACATGCAAGGTGCAAATATATCCAAGACATAAGATAGTTATCATCAAAGATATATCATGGGTTAGTCATAAGCTCATGTCTTGCATGTATCCAATGGAGTTTCTACTCCAAGTTCGAAGCATCAATGATGTTCAATTCTCCTCTCAACCTGCAAAACACTTTCTCATCAAGCGGTTTAGTGAATATATCCGCTAATTGCTTATCGGTGCGAACATGCTTAAGATTGATGTCACCCTTAGCAACATGATCTCGAATGAAATGATGACGAACTTCAATATGCTTCGTCCGAGAATGTTGTCCAGGATTATGACCAATTTTGATAGCACTTTCATTGTCACAAAGCAGTGGAACATGTTTCACATAAATCCCATAATCTTTAAGAGTTTGGGTCATCCAAAGTAATTGAGCACAACATGAACCAGCGGCAATGTATTCCGCTTCGGCAGTGGATAAGGATACCGAGTTTTGTTTCTTGGAAGACCAAGACACAAGAGATCTACCAAGAAATTGACAAGTACCTGAAGTGGACTTTCTATCAACCTTGTCTCCGGCATAATCCGAGTCGGAATAGCCAACAAGATCAAAAGAAGACCTCTTAGGATACCAAATGCCAAAATTTGGTGTATGGATTAAATATCTCACTATCCTTTTCACAGCCTTAAGATGACAATCTTTAGGAGCATCTTGATATCGTGCACACATGCACACACTTAGCATAATATCGGGACGTGAAGCACATAGGTATAACAGTGAACCAATCATAGAGCGATAAACCTTTTGATCAACTGGTTCACCATCTTTGGTTAAAGCATTATGTCCACTAGTAGGCATGGGTGTAGACATACCTTTGCATTCTTGAATATTGAACTTCTTGAATAATTCCTTGGTGTACTTTGTTTGAGAGACAAATGTACCTTCCTTAGTTTGCTTGATTTGCAACCCGAGAAAGAATTTGAGTTCACTCATCATAGACATCTCAAACTTTTCTGACATTAGCTTTCCAAACTTTTCACTAAAGAGGGGGTTAGTTGAACCAAATATGATATCATCAACATAAATTTGGCATACAAATAGTTCTCCATTAACCCTTTTAGTAAAAAGAGTAGAATCAATTTTACCAATTTCAAAACCACTTGTAGTAAGGAACTTGGTCAAGCATTTATACCATGCTCTAGGAGCTTGTTTAAGACCATAAAGAGCTTTGTGAAGTTTGTAAACATGATTTGGTTTCTTAGGACTGATAAAGCCGGGAGGTTGTTTGACATAAACTTCCTCCTCTATTTCACCATTTAGAAAAGCACTTTTAATGTCCATTTGGTACAAGGTGATATTATGGTGATTAGCATAGGCAAGTAGGATGCGAATGGACTCAAGTCTAGCAACGGGAGCATACGTCTCACCATAGTCCATACCTTCGACTTGTGTGTATCCTTGGGCGACGAGACGTGCTTTGTTGCACACCACTTGTCCATCTTCATCTTGCTTGTTGCGAAACACCCATTTGGTACCAATGATGTTGTGGTTGTTGTCGGGCTTCTCGACCAATGTCCAAACTTGGTTTCTCTCAAAATTATGTAGCTCTTCATGCATAGCGTTTATCCAATCTGGATCTTCCAATGCCTCTTCAACCTTCATAGGTTCAATGCTAGAGATGAATGAATAGTTTTCACAAAAGTTAGCTAAACGAGTTTTTGAGCAAGTGATTCTCCCGGTTTGTATATCATTGAGGATTTGCTCGATGGGATGATCTTTGGCAATTCTTGCTCGAACTCATGAGAGCTTTTGCTTGGGTCTTCGTTGAACATCTTCTTCATCTTGTTCTTCTTCTTGGCCTTCTTCATTGTTGACGTCGTCGTTCTCTTGTCGTGGTGGAGAAGGAGGTTGTTGATGTTCGTCTTGACGTATTTCCTCGTTTTCTTCATCTTGATGTGTCCCACTTGTGGATGCTTCCGTGTTGATTCTTGGTTCACCTTGTCGTGAAGTAGAAGCTTCCATTTGGACGGATGAAGTACTCTCCTTCACCTCCGTTGGACAAATTTTGCCAATGGACAAGTCTTGAATTGCTTCTGAAGGGTTTTTGTCTCCTACATCAATTGGCAGTTGCTCTACTTGCGAGCCATTAGATTCATCGAACTTCACATCTACCGTCTCTTCAACCTTTCGGGTGAAATTGTTGTAGACACGGTAAGTGTGAGAGTTTGAGCCATAACCAAGTAGAAAACCTTCATGAGATTTAGGAGCAAACTTTGAACGACGATGATTATCTAGAATGTATCACTTTGAGCCGAATACTCGAAAGTATCCAACTTGAGGCTTGTTACCGGTGAGGAGCTCGTATGCCGTCTTGCCGAGTAGCTTGTGAAGATATAAGCGATTTGTTGCGTGACAAGCTGTCTCAACCGCTTCTGCCCAAAAGTGCTTTGGTGTCTTGTATTCATCAAGCATCGTTCTTGCCATTTCGATGAGCGTCCGGTTCTTTCTCTCAACAACTCCATTTTGTTGAGGTGTGTACGTAGCCGAAAACTCGTGTGAAATCCCTTCTTCATCAAGAAAGGTGTCCACATTTGCGTTCTTGAACTCCGTTCCGTTGTCACTCCGAACCTTCTTGATCTTCACATCAAACTGATTTTGGGATTTCCTAGCGAAGTTTTTGAAGATCTTCTGGACCTGCGACTTGTCATTAAGAAAGAACACCCATGTAAATCTTGAAAAGTCATCAACTATAACTAGACCAAAAGAATTTCCGCCGAGACTCGTGTAGGCGTTGGGACCAAAAAGATCCATGTGAAGTAGATCGAGTGGCCTCCTTGTGGTCATGATGTTCTTCACGGGATGTCTTCCTCCAACCTGTTTACCTGCTTGACAAGCACTGCAAAGTCTATCCTTATCAAATATGACATCGTTAACTCCAAGGATATGATTTCCTTTAATAAGCTTGTCAAGGTTTCTCATGCCAACGTGACCTAGTAGTCTATGCCACAACCAACCTTTTGAGGATTTAGCAACAAAGCAAGTTTTAGGTTGTGCCTTTTTAGAGAAATCGACAATGTAAAGATCTCCTCTACGCATACCCGTAAAGACCATTTTATGATTGTCTCGACGAAATACTTGGCAGTCTACCTCGGTAAATAGGACATTCAAACCAAAATCAGCAAGTCTAGATACTGAAAGTAAGTTGTAGCCAAGAGATTCAACGAGTATGACATTTTGAATGGAACTATCATGTGAGATGGCCACCTTACCAAGGCCAACCACCTTACCCTTTGAATTATCACCAAAGGTGACATATTTTCGAGGACCGTCATTTTCAGCAAGCTCACGAAACATCTCTTCATCTCCGGTCATATGATCAGTGCATCCACTATCAAGAACCCATTCCTTTCCTCCTGATTCATATCCCCGAAGATTTGCCATAAGACCAAAATGTCTCATTGCATCATCAAGATCGAAGTCACTATCATCATCATCGTAATATTCATGTTCATCATGATCTTGTGATCCATCATTTCCTAGAGAGGGTAATTCATCAGATAAATGATCATCAAAGTGGTCACTTTTATGAATTCTTATATCTTTGAGTATGATATCATTAATGATTCCAACATCTCCTTTAGCATGCTTAAGATTGGCAAGTTCAAGAAGACATTTACCAAAACTAGGATCACTAGAGTTCATCTTACTCAAGGCAATAGATTTATGGAGAATTTCATCCAAAGTTTTCAAGGAATGATTGGGAAACCGTTCCTCAAGAAATTTCCATATAGTATAAGCGCAATTTTGAGTAGGCAAACTAGCAATCAAATTTTTGGGCAATCCTCTAATGATGAGCTCAATAGTTCTAAGATTGCGAATCATGTCAATATCTTCATCTAGGGTGGGATGCAAAGGATCAATATGAGGTGCACAAGGGCTAGCAATATACTTGTTCAAATGATATTGATTGAAGATTACAAGCATCTCATTTTTCCACTCATGAAAATACTTTCCATCAAGAATAGGCACTCTATGTCTAAGACTCCCTAGAGTAGACACATCCATCTTCCTCCAATGGTGATTAAACCAAAGCAATGGAGACCAAAGCTCTGATACCACTTGTAGGATCAAGAAGTAGATGTGTCTAGAGGGGGGTGATTAGACACTTCATGCTAAAGTTGCAATTTTTTAAGCTTTTTAGGTTTAAGTGGAGTTTAGGCACAATTTCAACACACATAATACATATCAAGCAGGCATGCAAGGAGTATATGAGCAGCAGAATGTAAAGCATGCAACTTGCAAGAATGTAAAGAGAAGGGTTTGGAGAATTCAAACGCAATTGGAGACACGGATGTTTTTCCCGTGGTTCGGATAGGTGGTGCTATCCAACATCCACGTTGATGGAGACTTCAACCCACGAAGGGTAACGGTTGCGCTAGTCCACACAGGGCTCCACCCAAGGGTAACGGTTGCGCGAGTCCACACAGGGCTCCACCCATGAAGGGTCCACGAAGAAGCAACCAACCACAAAGGGTCCACGAAGAAGCAACCTTGTCTATCCCACCATGGCCATCGCCCACACAGGACTTGCCTCACTAGCGGTAGATCTTCACGAAGTAGGCGATCTCCTTGCCCTTACAAACTCCTTGGTTCAACTCCACAATCTTGTCGGAGGCTCCCAAGTGACACCTAGCCAATCTAGGAGACACCACTCTCCAAGAAGTAACAAATGGTGTGTAGGTAATGAACTCCTTGCTCTTGTGCTTCAAATGATAGTCTCCCCAACACTCAACTCTCTCTCATAGGACTTGGATTTGGTGGAAAGAAGATTTTAGTGGAAAGCAACTTGGGAAGGCTAGAGATCAAGATTCATATGGTAGGAATGGAATGTCTTGGTCTCAACACATGAGTAGGTGGTTCTCTCTCAGAACATATGAGTTGGAATGGTGTGTGTGTTCTGATGGCTCTCTCAACGAATGAGAAGGAGGTGGAGGGGTATATATAGCCTCCACACAAAATCCAACCATTACACACAGTTTTCCAATCTCGGTGGGACCGAATTAATAAACTCGGTCGGACCGAAAATGTAAACCTAGTGACCGTTAGAGTTTTCAGTGGGACCGACTGGATCAACTCAGTGAGACCGATGTGCTAGGGTTAGGGTAAATCCAAAACTCGGTTTGACCGATTACTCAAACTCGGTGGGACCGATTTGGGTAATAGGTGAAACTGTGATTTGGTCAAGCAAACTCGGTGGGACCGATTGCATATCTCGGTGGGACCGAGAATATTTCAATGGGTAACAGAGAGTTTGCAAGCCCATCTCGGTGAGACCGAGATCCCATCGGTGAGACCGAACTGATTAGGGTTTGGCAGTGGCTTATGATAAGTGAAACTCGGTGGCGCCGGATATGAGGAATCGGTAGGACCGAGTTTGGCTTAGGGTTTAGGTCATATGTGGAAGTGGGAAAGTAGTTAAGGGTTTTGGAGCATATCACTAAGCACATGAAGCAAGAGGCTCATTAAGCAACACCTCATCCCTCCTTGATAGTATTGGCTTTTCCTAAAGACTCAATGTGATCTTGGATCACTAAAATATAAGATGAAGAGTCTTGAGCTTGAAGCTTTAGCCAATCCTTTGTCCTTAGCATCTTGAAGGAGTTCCCACACCTTTAGTCCATGCCACTCCATTGTTGAACTTATCTGAAACATGCTAGATCGAAATGTTAGTCCAACAAGAGATATGTTTGTCATCAATTATCAAAACCACCTAGGGAGCACTTGTGCTTTCAGGTTTTGTGGTGGGCTCATGTATTCGATTGCCTTGACCTTCTCCGGGTTGGCCTCGATACCTCTATGGGACACGAGGAAGCCCAGCAGCTTGCCGGAAGGGACACCAAATACGCACTTCTCCGGATTGAGCCGCAAGTCCACCTGGCGCAGGCTCGCGAAGGTTTCCTCCAGGTACTGAATCAAAGTCCATGCCTTCCGAGACTTCACCATATTATAGTCGACGTAGGCCTCAGCGTTTCTCGTGAGCTGCTGCCCAAGGCGATGTGCATCAGTCGCTGGAAGGTCGCTCCTGCGTTGCGCAGTCCAAATGGCATGCAAGTGTAGCAGTATACCCCGCATGGGGTCAAGAAAGCCGTTTTCTCCACGTCCTCCACTGCCATCTTGATCTAGTGGTAGCCTGAAAATGCATCTAGGAAACATAGCAGATCACACTCGGCGGCGGAGTCGACAATCTGGTCGATGCGCGGCAGCGGGAATGGGTCTTGAGGGTAAGCCTTGTTGAGGTTGGTGAAGTCAACGCACATGCGCTCCCCCCCCTCCTTTCTTCGGCACGACGACTGGGTTCGCCAACCATTCTGGGTACCGGACCTCACGAATGACACCTGCTGCCTCTAGCTTGCGGGTTTCCTGAACGATGAAAGACTACTTCTCCGTGGATTGTCGCCTCGCCTTCTGCTTCACAGGGCGCACATTGGGACACACCCTCGGATGATGCTCAATCACTCCTCTCGGGACCCCAACTAGCTTCTTAGGCTCCCAGGCGAATACTTCCTTGTTTGCTCGCAAGAAGTCCACCAATTCCTTTCTTGATCTGGGGCGAGGTCGGTACCTATGGTACAGGTAGCGCCAGAGGCCCCATCTGCGTCGACTGGTAGCTGCTTCGTCTTAGCTTGACATTGAGTGATTAGCTGCTTCTTCTTGGTCGGCGTAGCCCCCTTGGTTCCGGAAACTGCCTTATCAGTTGGGCAAGCTGCCGCCATGGCCCTGAAGGCGAGCTTGAGGGCTGCCAAGGCTTCCTTGGTATCTCCGGCCAGGGTGAGGACGTCCTTGCTCCCAGGCATCATCATGAGGTTGTAGGCAGGATGGGTAGCCGCCATGAATTGGGCCAGCACCAGATACCCGAGGATGGCATTGTACGGCAAGCTTATGCGGGCGATGTCAAAGTCGATTAGCTCAGTGCGGTAGTTGTCGCGTGTGCCAAAAGTCACGGGGAGATGGATCTGCCCCAGGGGGTTGGAGGAGCCGCCGCCAACCCCGAAGAAAGGCTTGCTGGGGCAGAGCCGCGCAAGTGGTACATGAAGGAGGCTGAAAGCCTCCACGGAGCGCATGTTGAAGCCGGCGTCGCCGTCGATGAGGGTCTTGGTGACGGCTACGTTGCAGATGGTGGGCATGCAAAGCATCGGAAGCACATCCGAGCCGACGGTGGTGACTGGGTGATCCCTTGAGTCGAATATCAGGTCGACTTTGGGCGCCGCCCAACCCAGAGGAACCCCCTGCCGCGCGGAGACGGTGCTGATTTGGCGAAAGAACGGCTTGGTGTGACGGTCCGATGTGTTGGAAATATGCCCTAGAGGTAATAATAAAAGCATTATTATTATATTTCCTTATTCATGATAATTGTCTTTATTCATGCTATAATTGTGTTATCCGGAAATCGTAATACATGTGTGAATAACAGACACCAACATGTCCCTAGTAAGCCTCTAGTTGACTAGCTCGTTGATCAACAGATAGTCATGGTTTCCTGACTATGGACATTGGATGTCACTGATAACGAGATCACATCATTAGGAGAATGATGTGATGGACAAGACCCAATCCTAAACATAGCACAAGATCGTATAGTTCGTTTGCTAGAGTTTTTCCAATGTCAAGTATCTTTTCCTTAGACCATGAGATCGTGTAACTCCCGGATACCGTAGGAGTGCTTTGGGTATACCAAACGTCACAACGTAACTGGGTGACTATAAAGGTCTACTACGGGTATCTCCGAAAGTGTCTGTTGGGTTGACATGGATCAAGACTGGGATTTGTCACTCCGTATGACGGAGAGGTATCACTGGGCCCACTCGGTAATGCATCATCATAATGAGCTCAAAGTGACCAAGTGTCTGGTCACGGGATCATGCATTACGGTACGAGTAAAGTGACTTGCCGGTAACGAGATTGAACGAGGTATTGGGATACCGACGATCGAATCTCGGGTAAGTAACATATCGATTGACAAAGGGAATTGCATACGGGGTTGATTGAATCCTCGACATCGTGGTTCATCCGATGAGATCATCGTGGAGCATGTGGGAGCCAACATGGGTATCCAGATCCCGCTGTTGGTTATTGACCGGAGAGTCGTCTCGGTCATGTTTGCTTGTCTCCCGAACCCATAGGGTCTACACACTTAAGGTTCGGTGACGCTAGGGTTGTGAAGATATGTATATGCAGTAACCCGAATATTGTTCGGAGTCCCGGATGAGATCCCGGACGTCACGAGGAGTTCCGGAATGGTCCGGAGGTAAAGAATTATATATAGGAAGTGCTGTTTCGACCATCGGGACAAGTTTCGGGGTCACCGGTATTGTACCGGGACCACCGGAAGGGTCCCGGGGGTCCACCGGGTGGGGCCACCTATCCCGGAGGGCCCCATAGGCTGAAGTAGGAGGGAACCCAGCCCATAGTGGGCTGGGGCGCCACCCCCCTAGGGCCCATGCGGCTAGGGTTGAGGGGAAACCCTAGAGGGGGCGCCCCCTTGCTTGGGGGACAAGCCCCCCACCCTAGGCCGCCGCCCCCCCCCCTAGTAGATCTCATCTACTAGGGCCGGCGCCCCCCCCCTAGCACCCCTATATATAGTGGGGGAGAGGAGGGACTTCATACCCCAGCCCCTGGCTCCTCCCTCTCCCCCCCCCCTTACGTCTCTCCCTCGTAGTATAGGCGAAGCCCTGCTACTGTGACGCCCTGCATCCACCACCACGCCGTCGTGCTGCTGGATCTTCGTCAACCTCTCCTTCCCCCTTGCTGGATCAAGAAGGAGGAGACGTCTCCCGTCCCGTACGTGTGTTGAACGCGGAGGTGCCGTCCGTTCGGCGCTTGGTCATCGGTGATTTGGATCACGTCGTGTTCGACTACATCATCACCGTTCTTTGAACGCTTCCGTGCGCGATCTACAAAGGTATGTAGATGCATCCAATGACTCGTTGCTAGATGAACTCCTAGATGATCTTGGTGAAACGAGTAGGAAAATTTTTGTTTTCTGCAACGTTCCCCAACAGTGGCATCATGAGCTAGGTCTATGCGTAGTTCTTCTTGCGCGAGTAGAACACAATTTGTTGTGGGCGTAGATTTGTCAACTTTCTTGCCGCCACTAGTCTTATCTTGCTTCAGCGGTATTCTGGGATGAAGCGGCCCGGACCAACCTTACACGTACGCTTACGTGAGACCGGTTCCACCGACTAACATGCACTAGTTGCATAAGGTGGCTGGCGGGTGTCTATCTCTCCCACTTTAGTTGGAGTGGATTCGATGAACAGGGTCCTTATGAAGGGTAAATAGAAGTTGACAAATCACGTTGTGGCTTTAACGTAGGTAAGAAGACGTTCTTGCTAGAACCCTAATTCAGCCACGTAAAACTTGCAACAACAATTAGAGGACGTCTAACTTGTTTTTGCAGCAAGTGGTTTGTGATATGATATGGCCAAAGTTGTGATGAATGATGAATGATCTATATGTGATGTATGAGATGTTCATGCTATTGTAATAGGAATCACGACTTGCATGTCGATGAGTATGACAACCGGCAGGAGCCATAGGAGTTGTCTTTATTCTTTTATATGACCTGCGTGTCATTAAGAAACGCCATGTAAATTACTTTACTTTATTGCTAAACACGTTAGCCATAGTAGTAGAAGTAATAGTTGGCGAGCAACTTCATGGAGACACGATGATGGAGATCATGATGATGGAGATCATGGTGTCAAGCCGGTGACAAGATGATCATGGAGCCCCAAGATGGAGATCAAAGGAGCTATGTGATATTGGCCATATCATGTCACGTTTATTATTTGATTGCATGTGCTGTTTATCATGTTTTGCATCTTGTTTACTTAGAATGACGGTAGTAAATAAGATGATCCCTCATAACAATTTCAAGAAGTGTTCTCCCCTAACTGTGCACCGTTGCTAAAGTTCGTCGTTTCGAAGCACGCCATGATGATCAGGTGTGATAGATCCTTACGTTCACATACAACAGGTGTAAGACAGTTTTACACATGCAAAACACTTAGGGTTAACTTGACGAGCCTAGCATGTACAGACATGGCCTCGGAACACAGAAGACCGAAAGGTCGAGCATGAGTCGTATAGAAGATATGATCAACATGAAGATGTTCACCGACGTTGACTAGTCCGTCTCACGTGATGATCGGACACGGTCTAGTTAACTCGGATCATGTAATACTTAGATGACTAGAGGGATGTCTAATCTAAGTGGGAGTTCATTAATAATTTGATTAGATGAACTTAATTATCATGAACTTAGTCTAAAATCTTTGCAATATGTCTTGTAGATCAAATGGCCAACGTAGTCCTCAACTTCAATGCGTTCCTAGAGAAAACCAAGCTGAAAGACGATGGCAGCAACTATACGGACTGGGTCCGGAACCTGAGGATCATCCTCATAGCTGCCAAGAAAGATTATGTCCTACAAGCACCGCTAGGTGAAGCTCCCGTCCCACAGAACCAAGACGTTATGAACGCTTGGCAGACACGTGTTGACGACTACTCCCTCGTTCAGTGCGGCATGCTTTACAGCTTAGAGCCAGGGCTCCAAAAGCGTTTTGAGAGACATGGAGCATATGAGATGTTCGAAGAGCTGAAAATGGTTTTTTAAGCTCATGCCCGGATCGAGAGATATGAAGTCTCCGATAAATTCTTCAGCTGTAAGATGGAGGAAAATAGTTCTATCAGTGAGCACATACTCACTATGTCTGGGTTACATAACCGCTTGTCTCAGCTGGGAGTTAATCTCCCGGATGATGCGGTCATAGACAGAATCGTCCAGTCGCTTCCACCAAGCTACAAGAGCTTTGTGATGAACTTCAACATGCAGGGGATGCAAAAGACCATTCCTGAGTTGTTCTCAATGCTGAAATCAGCGGAGGTAGAAGTCAAGAAGGAACATCAAGTGTTGATGGTCAATAAAACCACTAAGTTCAAGAAAGGCAAGGGTAAAAAGAACTTCAAGAAGGACGCAAGGAGGTTGCCGCGCCCGGCAAGCAAGCTGCCGGGAAGAAGCCAAAGAATGGACCCAAGCCTGAGACGGAGTGCTTTTATTGCAAAGGGAAGGGTCACTGGAAACGGAACTGCCCCAAATACTTAGCGTACAAGAAGGCCGGCAACACCAAAGGTATATTTGATATACATGTAATTGATGTGTACCTTACCAGTACTCGTAGTGACTCCTGGGTATTTGATACCGGTGCCGTTGCTCATATTTGTAACTCACAGCAGGAGCTGCGGAATAAACAGAGACTGGCGAAGGACGAGGTGACAATGCGTGTCGGGAATGGTTCCAAGGTCGATGTGATCGCCGTCGGCACGCTGCGTCTACATTTACCTACGGGATTAGTTTTAAACCTCAATAACTGTTATTTAGTGCCAGCTTTGAGCATGAACATTGTATCGGGATCTC
Source organism: Triticum urartu (assembly GCF_003073215.2). Taxonomy (NCBI): domain Eukaryota; kingdom Viridiplantae; phylum Streptophyta; class Magnoliopsida; order Poales; family Poaceae; genus Triticum; species Triticum urartu. The sequence continues at coordinate 350,663,775 of NC_053026.1, forward strand.
GTTTAATTTGAGATGGCTACTCATTTAAATCTGAGAATAATGGTTGTTCCATTTGTATGAGAGATATGTTTTATGGTCATGCCCCTATGGTAAATGGTTTATTCTTAATGAATCTCGAGCGTATTGCTACACATATTCATAGTGTGAGTACCAAAAGATGTAAGGTTAATAATGATAGTCCCACATACTTGTGGCACTGCCGCCTTGGTCACATAGGTGTCAAACGCATGAAGAAGCTCCATGCGGATGGACTTTTAGAGTCTCTTGATTATGAATCATTTGACATGTGCGAACCATGCCTCATGGGTAAGATGACCAAGACTCCGTTCTCAGGAACAATGGAGCGAGCAACCAACTTATTGGAAATCATACATACTGATGTGTGCGGTCCAATGAGTGTTGAGGCTCGCGGTGGCTATCGTTATGTTCTCACCCTCACTGATGACTTGAGTAGATATGGGTATATCTACTTAATGAAACACAAGTCTGAAACCTTTGAAAAGTTCAAGGAATTTCAGAGTGAGGTTGAAAATCAACGTGACGGGAAGATCAAGTTTCTACGATCAGATCGTGGAGGAGAATACTTGAGTCACGAGTTTGGCACACACTTAAGAAAATGTGGAATAGTTTCACAACTCACGCCGCCTGGAACACCTCAGCGTAACGGTGTGTCCGAACGTCGTAATCGCACTCTATTGGATATGGTGCGGTCTATGATGTCTCTTACTGATTTACCGCTATCTTTTTGGGGCTATGCTTTAGAGACAGCCGCATTCACTTTAAATAGGGCTCCGTCGAAATCCGTTGAGACGACACCGTATGAATTATGGTTTGGGAAGAAACCTAAGCTGTCGTTTCTAAAAGTTTGGGGATGCGATGCTTATGTCAAGAAACTTCAACCTGAAAAGCTCGAACCCAAGTCGGAAAAATGCGTCTTCACAGGATACCCAAAAGAAACTATTGGGTACACCTTCTACCTCAGATCCGAAGGCAAGATCTTTGTTGCCAAGAATGGGTCCTTTCTAGAGAAAGAGTTTCTCTCGAAAGAAGTAAGTGGGAGGAAAGTAGAGCTTGACGAAGTATTACCTCTTGAACCGGAAAATGGCGCAACTCAAGAAAATGTTCCTGAGGTGCCTGCACCGACTAGAGAGGAAGTTAATGATAATGATCAAGATACTTCTGATCAAGCTCCTACTGAAATTCGAAGGTCCACAAGGACACGTTCCGCACCAGAGTGGTACGGCAACCCTGTCTTGGAAATCATGTTGTTAGACAACGGTGAACCTTCGAACTATGAAGAAGCGATGGCGGGCCCGGATTCCGACAAATGGCTAGAAGCCATGAAATCCGAGATAGGATCCATGTATGAAAATGAAGTATGGACTTTGACTGACTTGCCCATTGAACGGCGAGCCATAGAAAATAAATGGATCTTTAAGAAGAAGACAGACGCGGATGGTAATGTGACCATCTATAAAGCTCGGCTTGTCGCTAAGGGTTATCGACAAGTTCAAGGGGTTGACTACGATGAGACTTTCTCACCGGTAGCGAAGCTAAAGTCCGTCCGAATCATGTTAGCAATTGCCGCATTCTACGATTATGAGATATGGCAAATGGACATCAAAACGGCATTCCTTAATGGTTTCCTTAAGGAAGAATTGTATATGATGCAGCCAGAAGGTTTTGTCGATCCTAAGAATGCTGACAAGGTGTGCAAGCTCCAACGCTCGATTTATGGGCTGGTGCAAGCATCTCGGAGTTGGAACATTCGCTTTGATGAGATGATCAAAGCGTTTGGGTTTACGCAGACTTATGGAGAAGCCTGCGTTTATAAGAAAGTGAGTGGGAGCTCTGTAGCATTTCTCATATTATATGTAGATGACATACTATTGATGGGAAATGATATAGAACTCTTGGACAGCATCAAGGCCTACTTGAATAAGAGTTTTTCAATGAAGGACCTTGGAGAAGCTGCTTATATATTAGGCATCAAAATCTATAGAGATAGATCGAGACACCTCATAGGTCTTTCACAAGCACATACCTTGATAAGATATTGAAGAAGTTCAATATGGATCAATCTAAGAAGGGGTTCTTGCCTGTGTTACAAGGTATGAAATTGAGCTCAGCTCAATGTCCGACCACGGCAGAAGATATAGAAGAGATGAGCGTCATCCCCTATGCATCAGCCATAGGTTCTATTATGTATGCCATGCTGTGTACCAGACCTGATGTAAACCTTGCCGTAAGTTTGGTAGGAAGGTACCAAAGTAATCCCGGCAAGGAACACTGGACAGCGGTCAAGAATATCCTGAAGTACCTGAAAAGGACTAAGGAAATGTTTCTCGTTTATGGAGGTGACGAAGAGCTCGTCGTAAAGAGTTACGTCGACGCTAGCTTCGACACAGATCTGGATGACTCTAAGTCACAAACTGGATACGTGTATATTTTGAATGGTCGGGCAGTAAGCTGGTGCAGTTGCAAGCAAAGCGTCGTGGCGGGATCTACATGTGAAGCGGAGTACATGGCAGCCTCGGAGGCAGCACATGAAGCAATATGGGTGAAGGAGTTCATCACCAACCTAGGAGTCATACCCAATGCGTCGGGGCCAATCAAACTTTTCTGTGACAACACTGGAGCTATTGCACTTGCCAAGGAGCCCGGGTTTCACAAGAAGACAAGGCACATCAAGCGTCGCTTCAACTCCATTCGTGAAAATGTTCAAGATGGAGACATAGATATTTGTAAAGTACATACGGACCTGAATGTAGCAGATCCGTTGACTAACCCTCCCCCTAGAGCAAAACATGATCAACACCAGAATTCCATGGGTGTTCGATTCATCACAATGTAACTAGATTATTGACTCTAGTGCAAGTGGGAGACTGTTGGAAATATGCCCTAGAGGCAATAATAAAAGCATTATTATTATATTTCCTTATTCATGATAATTGTCTTTATTCATGCTATAATTGTGTTATCCGGAAATCGTAATACATGTGTGAATAACAGACACCAACATGTCCCTAGTAAGCCTCTAGTTGACTAGCTCGTTGATCAACAGATAGTCATGGTTTCCTGACTATGGACATTGGATGTCACTGATAACGAGATCACATCATTAGGAGAATGATGTGATGGACAAGACCCAATCCTAAACATAGCACAAGATCGTATAGTTCGTTTGCTAGAGTTTTTCCAATGTCAAGTATCTTTTCCTTAGACCATGAGATCGTGTAACTCCCGGATACCGTAGGAGTGCTTTGGGTATACCAAACGTCACAACGTAACTGGGTGACTATAAAGGTCTACTACGGGTATCTCCGAAAGTGTCTGTTGGGTTGACATGGATCAAGACTGGGATTTGTCACTCCGTATGACGGAGAGGTATCACTGGGCCCACTCGGTAATGCATCATCATAATGAGCTCAAAGTGACCAAGTGTCTGGTCACGGGATCATGCATTACGGTACGAGTAAAGTGACTTGCCGGTAACGAGATTGAACGAGGTATTGGGATACCGACGATCGAATCTCGGGTAAGTAACATATCGATTGACAAAGGGAATTGCATACGGGGTTGATTGAATCCTCGACATCGTGGTTCATCCGATGAGATCATCGTGGAGCATGTGGGAGCCAACATGGGTATCCAGATCCCGCTGTTGGTTATTGACCGGAGAGTCGTCTCGGTCATGTTTGCTTGTCTCCCGAACCCATAGGGTCTACACACTTAAGGTTTGGTGACGCTAGGGTTGTGAAGATATGTATATGCAGTAACCCGAATATTGTTCGGAGTCCCGGATGAGATCCCGGACGTCACGAGGAGTTCCGGAATGGTCCGGAGGTAAAGAATTATATATAGGAAGTGCTGTTTCGGCCATCGGGACAAGTTTCGGGGTCACCAATATTGTACCGGGACCACCGGAAGGGTCCCGGGGGTCCACCGGGTGGGGCCACCTATCCCGGAGGGCCCCATAGGCTGAAGTAGGAGGGAACCCAGCCCATAGTGGGCTGGGGCGCCACCCCCTAGGGCCCATGCGGCTAGGGTTGAGGGGAAACCCTAGAGGGGGCGCCCCCTTGCTTGGGGGACAAGCCCCCCACCCTAGGCCGCCGCCCCCCCCCCTAGTAGATCTCATCTACTAGGGCCGGCGCCCCCCCCTAGCACCCCTATATATAGTGGGGGAGAGGAGGGACTTCATACCCCAGCCCCTGGCTCCTCCCTCTCCCCCCCCCCTTACGTCTCTCCCTCGTAGTATAGGCGAAGCCCTGCTACTGTGACGCCCTGCATCCACCACCACGCCGTCGTGCTGCTGGATCTTCGTCAACCTCTCCTTCCCCCTTGCTGGATCAAGAAGGAGGAGACGTCTCCCGTCCCGTACGTGTGTTGAACGCGGAGGTGCCGTCCGTTCGGCGCTTGGTCATCGGTGATTTGGATCACGTCGTGTTCGACTACATCATCACCGTTCTTTGAACGCTTCCGTGCGCGATCTACAAAGGTATGTAGATGCATCCAATGACTCGTTGCTAGATGAACTCCTAGATGATCTTGGTGAAACGTGTAGGAAAATTTTTGTTTTCTGCAACGTTCCCCAACACGATGGTGGCGCTTGCAAGCCACCGAGGAGAGCTGCGACGACGGGGGGTGCTGGTCCCCCGAAGCGCGCGATGAAGAGGTCGCACAGCTCCTCACAGGAGGCCACAGAAGATTCCGGCAGATGGAGAAGCCAAGCGCGTGGCACGCCAGCCAAGGCAATTGGGAGCCAGTTGGCCATGACTTTACCGTCGCCCCCGGCCTCCTCATACACCAGCAGGAAGGCTGTCGGATCCGTCGCGCCATCGTAACGGGGCGGCATCTCCGGCTTGAACTTGTGCGGCCACTGTACCCGCCGCAAGGCAGGGGTGAAGGCCCGGAGCACCACGGCACTGTGGAGGGCGCCCATCGATCCAGTCAGTGAAGGGGCGGCGTCCATGAGAGTCGGTCAGAGAGGCGAGGCCATCGGGGGGCAAGGCTTCGGCGCACCCCTACCTGGCGTGCCAAATGTCGAATTTCGGGTTCCGGCAAAACCCTTGAGGTTCGAACACTGGGGTGCGCACAAAGATCTCTCCCCCTCTCTAGCTCGCACACTCTACAATCTCACAGACTAGCTCGACAAACCCAAAGAACATGAGACATAAGAGTTTATACTGGTTCGGGCCACTGTTGTGGTTTAATACCCTACTCCAGTTTGGTGTGGTGGATTGCCTCTTGGGCTGAGGACGAACAGTTACAAGCAAAGAACAGCCTCCTGAGGAGAGGTGTTCTTGTGCTTGGTGAGCTTGTGTGGTTGAGGATCCTCTCCTTCTATATGAGCCGCTAGATCCCCCTTCCATCCCTCTCTACGGTGGTGGCTCGTCCTATTTATAGAGGCCCGGGTCCTCTTCCCAAATATTGAGCGGGAAGGGATCCCACAACGGCCACATTCGAAGGGAGACAACTAGTACAAGCTATCCTGACAAAAGTAGTCTTCGCCTGCCAAAGGCTCTTGTGGTGAAGCCGTCTTGGGCTCCACGGTGACCTCCGTCCTGCCGTCTTGCTGGTCTTGGTCTTGTTGCACCGATATGGAAACCTTTGCATGATGCCTCGGGACTCCTCGCCTACGCTTGCCCCCTTTAGCACCAAAGAGGAAACGAGGACACTGCGCGCCCTGGCGCCCGCCTGGCGCCCACCTGGCTCCAGTCGTCATGGCATGCGTCATGCAAACCTCGCGAGGTGTCCCTTGCCTTGATCTCTCCGCCCCTCGCGAGGCCGCCCATGAGGAGGTCTTGCATTGTCTACCTCACAAGGCTTGGCCCCTCGCGAGGGTCTTGAGTGTATGCTGGGGAAGATGGGCCATACAGGGCCGCTGGTGGAGCCATGCTGTGGGCTACAGGCAGGCAAGTCTGGGGACCCCCGTTCCTAGAACGCCGACAATGACCAAGGTGGATTATTCTTGGTCCGTTTTACGATCCATCTTGGTGAGATATATGCCTCTCTGGCCCGCCGACTGAAAGTGTGTGTGGGGGGTGGGGGTTGCTACATCGCACTTTGCTAGGTGAACCTCGGTTTGGGGGCATGCATTCATAGCTTAATTAGGATTCCCTTCATGGCGACACAAGGGGGTGGGGGCTGCTAGCTACTTCGCACTTTGCTAGGTGAACATCGGTTGGGGGGAGGGGGCATGCTCATAGCCTAGGATTCCCTTCGTGCTGACACAAGGAGGGCTGCTAGCTACTTCGCACTTTGCTCACTACAAAAAAAATACACTTCCGTGATGATATGTGTTTGTCACAGTAGGTCGCGATTTCTATCATGAATGTACATCCATAACGATTTTATGACAGAATCAAGATAGTCATACCTGTGTTGCCATAGAAGTGTTCCATGACATTACCAAAATTATCATCACGGAAGTGTCCACTTCCATGACGATAAATCGTGCGTCACAGAAGTGCTTTCGTCAAGGGTGACCAACACGTGGCATCCACCGTAACGGAACGTCGTTAAGCTATCGGGTCGGGTTTTGGATTCGATAACCCGTTAACAGCCCCGGTCAATGGGGATTTTCCACTTGTAAAATCATCATTGGCTGGAGGAGACACGTGTCAGGTCCGCGTTGGCACAGGTGTCAATCATCCAATGGGCGAGACCCGCCTATGATATGTTGACATGTGGACCGGCCCATCAAGTTTAAATGGGCCGGCCCAACTGAAGGCCCACAAGATTTTGCGGACCATAATGGGCCGGCCCAGCTAAAGGCCCATGATATTTTGCGGACCATAATGGGCTGGCCCAGCTAAAGGCCCACAAGATTTTGCGGGCCATAATGGGCCGGCCCAGGTAAAGGCCCACAAGATGTTTGTGTGCCATAATGGGCCGGCCCAGGTAAAGGCCCACAAGATTCTTGCGGATCATAATGGGCCGGCCCAGCTAAACGCATATGAGATTTCGCTGACATTGATGGGCCAGCCCAGCTGTAGGCCCACAAGATTTTGAGGACCCTAGTAGGCCGGCCCATTAACTCGCTGCCATGTTTTGTGCCAAATGCCGGCCCATATTTGATCCGGTCCATTAATGGCCTGCCATGCTCCGGGCCTAATAGTGGCCCATATGAGATCCGGCCCATTAAAAGCCTACCACGTTCTGGGCCAAATTACGGCCCAGATCAGGTCCGGCCCTTTAAGAGGCTTTGGGCTCAATTATGGCCCATATCAGATTTGGCCCGTCAACTGAACACTATGCTTTTGGGCTCACTTGCTAAAGGCCCACTTAGTAATTCGGCCTGATATTAGTTTTGGCCTATTAGGGGCCCATTTAACATTTCGGCCATATATTAATTTCGGCCTGTTAAAAGCTCGTCATATAGTTGGGCCTAACTACGGGTCGGTTTGCATCCGGCCTGCTCGCAGCCGATATCTGATTGGGCCAAACAAGGACCGAGACAATTTTGGCCTATTAAAAGCCCGTGATTTGATTCGCACAATCATGGGTCGGGGTTCATTTCGGGCTGCTACCGGCCCGTGAGCTGTTCGGCACGTTTCAGGCCCAACCTACATCGTGATTGCATGACGGCCCGATTATGTACCGTAATTTTATGGTTTGGTCGGTTTACTGTGAAGACAGGATATATATATATATACAATTAAATAATTGGGGCATCGTGAATAAGAAAAAACCTAGACTATACAATAAAGAAATTACGGCATATTACATCCACTGGGCATCAAAGTTCGCCACTATGATAATAAAGCACAAGCAGACAGCAAATTACATACACTGGGCATCAAAGATCGCCACCAGTGCAAATAAACACACCGACAAAATAATATACAAAACCGACAGCACTTCAATAGAGTTCAAGAAAGGTTAGCCCTGCTGGGGAGCTGCAGCGCAAGCAGCTGAGCAAGATGGTGAGACTGCGCTTGTTCAACACTTATATCTTCCTCACTCTGAAAGATAAACAAGCAGACGGATAACAGGTTTTGCACATAAAAGTATCAGTGCTGACAATTCATCACATTTCTTACTGACGAATAAAGTGACACAGTTTAAAATTGCATTAACACAATATGGTATTGTTCAGGTCAAGACATGGCAAGAAATGACATTGTGAAGGAGTTGGCAGCTTCACGACACCACTGGATTACAAATCAAGAACTCATAAGTATCAATGGTTAGTGTGCTGTTAATTTATACCATTTCAGTTTGGCAAATAAAGAGACGGTTTAAATAATAGTAGAATGATATGACATTGTTCATAGTTAAGACATTGCAGAATATGACATTGTGCTGTAGTGGGTAGGTTCACCACACCACTAGATTACGGATGAAGAACAGAAGCATACATGCAGTGCAAAAGAAGATCACTTGCTCTGTATAGTTTAATTTACATGGTATGAAGAAGGAACTTGGTTGTACAACTGAAAACTTAAATTGAGAAAGGACAAACTTTTGTTTATGAACTACATAATAAACTTTAAACAAGCAATTTGATGCAAACACTACAAATAAATAGTTGTTGCAGTCATGCCTAACCAAATGTATACAACAAAGTTTGAAGGCTTGAGATGGACAAACTTACATTATTGGTGAAGACAGGCTCTATAAAGGCCTTGTCCATGCTGATGGGGGCGCAATTCAAGAAGTTTACCACAGAATCTTCTTCAAAAGCATTGCCTTTATTCTACATTTTGTTAAGAGTAAATATAGATGTGATAATATATGAAAAAATGGAGAATATTTAAGATAAGATGAAGAGTGATGCTACATAACCAAGTAGCTATAAATGTAAGTGCAGCGATACAGGCAAAAGGTACAGCCAAGAGCAATGCACAGCCAAACTTCTTCATTACCAACCTTATGGTAAGAGTAAATATAGATCTGATGTGTAGAAAATGGAGGGCAAAGGAAAATAAGCTGCAGAGTGATGGTACATGAACAACTACCTGTCATTATAAGTACACTGATAAAGGACAGCATGTACTTACAAGAACAATGCAGAGCTAAAAAAACATTGGCATTGGATATATTCTACACTAATGTAACCATTCATACAGATCAGATAATTTGGAGCGAACAACTGATAAGCAAGCTATCATGCATACTGCTGTCACATAATGAACCAGGTATGTATGCAAGTACAGTGATACAGGACAATAGGTACTAACAAGAGCAAAGCTATGGGCAGCATATTTGCGATATCCTGTCGTTCTTGTCAAACCGGAATTCTTCTTCGAGCAGATTTCCTGCAAAAAAGATCTGTAAGGCACATGCGGAAAAGTAGAAGTTCAAATTGTCATGTGATTTCATAGACAGTACCTCATCCTGGGAACGAGACCAATGCATAACAAGGTTTTTCCGTTCAATGTCTTCTAAATTTAGCACACGAGACTTCACCTGAAATTCGTTTATAGACTTGCCATCAAAGTGTGATTTCCTCAGGTAACACCGATACTGCTGCAATGCTTCCTTGAAAAGCACAAGCAAGCTTTGCTCGTCATGACTATCCAGATTGACCCTCGCCTAGTTACAACAATGTAATGTAAATCATTGATGTGTTCAATCAGCAGAAAACAGGAAAATAATAACCATGAATAATAGCACTTACACGTAAGTTGGACATGAAGATGTGAAAATGGTGTTTGTCTTCACAATAATCTCCCATGATGGGAATATATGCACGTAGTCCCTAACAACATTGAATTGTCTTTTAAACTCGGAATAAATGGAATGGGGTTCCAATCTGCAGGAATTGGCCATCTCTGCAGTTAGGATAGGTCTTCAGCCGGTGGACTTGCTGTACTTTTTGCTGGAGTGGGATTTTTCTATGGTACAGCTGGTGCTATGGCAAATGAAATCGGTATACCTTTTGCTGGAGTGTAGGTCCTGTGTGGTGGGGCTAGTGGTGTGGTCAGTGAAGTACGGGTACATTCTGCTGGAGTCGGTCCTACATTTTGTGTCACTGATTGTACAACCAATATAAGTGGGGTGCTGTCTGATTTCTCCGGCACCACCACGTTTTTCAAGGACTTTGCTGGTGCTCCTTCAGGTTCAGCAATCACCCTCTTCCTTTTTGATGTCTGATGAACAAGAACAACATTTGAGTGGAAAACATGGTATGATGACAGATGGATTATGTATTGATAATGGATGGGCATGGCATCTCGACATATATGATGAGTAAACTAAGTAGATGGCGGTGCAACAAAGTAGAAGAAATGCAATACAACATATGCAAGATACCCGCAATCAATAAAACATTGCCAAATTAGAACAGGCACCTTGATGGGTGAACATGACAGGCCATCTGCCTTTGACTCCTCGAGGTTAGAATAGTCATTAGGATCATATTCTGAACACGAATCAACAGGTGGGGAGCGTATGAGTTTCATTGCATCCAGCATGGCACTCAATGCCTTGGTGCCAATTCTGTAAGTCATTGCAGTGTTTAGCTTCAAGAGTGGACTGCTGCTAGTGTGACACAAAGCAGCTACACAGATCATAGTGTAGATATAATGGGAAAACCTTAAGCATCAGAGTAAAATCAGCAAAGTGGAACTTGCTGGAATATATGTGCTAGTATTGCCGGTATGGCTAGAAAGGCTTCGGATACTAGCTCTCTTCAAGTGAAGGTGCGGTACTGTTAATATCAGTGTAACTCTCAAAGGCGACACAGCTCCCCACATTTCCTTGCTATTCTTATAGGATTCAAGTGGGCAGGCCACTACAAATCCTATTCCTATGTTTACAAGATCCTACGAATCAAAGAGGCTCAAAGTGTCCATCACAACCGACCGTATAGACCTCTACACTGCAAATATCCCTGCATATCTTTAGTACAAGGAACATACTGTACTACTATCATACTCCCTCCGTTCCAAAGTATAAGTCTTGGTAGAGATTTCCACTATGGATCACATACAGATGTATCCAAATACATTTTAGAGTGTAGATTCACTCATTTTGCTCCATATGTAGTCCATGGTGGAATCTATACAAAGACTTGTATTTAGGAACGGAGAGAGTACATATTAAAGAAGAACGGAAGAGGAACATGGTAAAGAAGAGCAAGCAGATTTTGGATAATAAAATGGTGGTTGCGCAGTGCCCACACATGATGAACCAGAGCGCATTAAGAATGCAACTCCCAGTTGTCTCTCGACCATTTCAGGCGGTTGGATGAAGATCCTACGTCTCCTAACCCTTCTTCTTCCTCGTCTCTGATTCTTCCCATACAGAACACCGCACGGGCCGCCGGACGGACCAGTGGCCCCCACCGCCTGTGTTCCTCCGCCACCCCCACCCCCACCCCTGCCCCAACCCCCACCCGCGTCGAGTTTTCTTCGTTCGGTGAGGCCCCACAACAACCCGAGCCCCTTCGATCGCACCGGCAAACTCCGGTGAGCTCTGAAAAATCGACTGACATAATTTTGAAATTTAGTCTACTGTGATTTAACTAGTGTGGAATATAAAAGGGGAAAACCATAAGCACTGGGAGTATAGTGTTGAGCGTGCCTGATACGTCTCCAACGTATCTATAATTTTTGATTGCTCCATTCTATATTATCTACTGTTTTGGATATTATTGGGCTTTATTATCCACTTTTATATTATTTTTGGGACTAACCTATTAACCGGAGGCCCAGCCCAGAATTGCTGTTTTTTTGCCTGTTTTAGGGTTTCGAAGAAAAGGAATATCAAATGGAGCCAAAAACCTAATTCCACCGCCGCAACTTTCTGTATCCACGAGATCCCATCTTGGGGCCTGTTCCGGAGCTCCGCCGGAGGGGGCATCGATCACGGAGGGCTTCTACATCATCATCCAAGCCCCTCCGATGAAGTGTGAGTAGTTTACTTCAGACCTACGGGTCCATCGTTAGTAGCTAGATGGCTTCTTCTCTCTTTTTGGATCTCAATACAATGTTCTCCCCTTCTCTCGTGGAGATCTATTCGATGTAATCTTCTTTTTGTGGTGTGTTTGTTGAGACCGATGAATTGTGGGTTTATGATCCAGTCTATCTATGAATAATATTTGAATCTTCTCTGAATTCTTTTATGTATGATTGGTTATGTTTGCAAGTCTCTTCGAATTATCAGTTTGGTTTGGCCTACTAGATTGGTTTTTCTTGCCATGGGAGAAGTGCTTAGCTTTGGGTTCGATCTTGCGGTGTCATTTCCCAGTGACAGAAGGGGCGGCGAGGCACGTATTTTATTGTTGCCATCGAGGATAACAAGATGGTGTTTTTATCATATTGCATGAAACTATCCCTCTACATCATGTCATCTTGCTTAAGGCATTACTTTGTTTTTAACTTAATACTCTAGATGCATGCTGGATAGCGGTCGATGAGTGGAGTAATAGTAGTAGATGCAGGCAGGAGTCGGTCTACTTGTCTCGGACATGATGCCTATATACATGATCATACCTAGATATTCTCATAACTATGTTCAATTCTGTCAATTGCTCAACAGTAATTTGTTCACCCACCGTAGAATACTTATACTCTTGAGAAAAGCCACTAGTGAAACCTATGGCACCCGTGTCTCTTTCTCATCATATCAATCTCCATCACTTTATTATTGCTTTGCTTTTTACTTTGCCTTTTACTTTTCACTTTGCATATCTATACCAAAAATACCAAAAATAGTATTTATCATCTCTATCAGATCTCACTTTCGTAAGTGACCGTGAAGGGATTGACAACCCCTAAGTGCGTTGGTTGTGTTGAGCTATTGTTTTTGTGTAGGTACGAGGGACTCGCGCGTAGCCTCCTACTGGATTGATACCTTGGTTCTCAAAAACTGAGGGAAATACTTACGCTACTTTGCTGCATCATCCTCTCCTCTTCGGGGAAATCCAACGCAGTGCTCAAGAGGTAGCAAGAAGAATTTATGGCTCCATTGCTGAGGAGGCTGCGCAAAATTCAACATACCAAGTACCCATCACAATCCCTATCTCCCGCATTACATTATTTTCCATTTGCCTCTCATTTTCCTCTCCCCCACTTCACCCTTGCCGTTTTATTCGCCCTCTCTCTCTCTCTATCCTCCCTCTCTATTTGCCTCTTTTGCCCGTTTGCTTTTTGTTTGCTCGCTTGTCATGGCTAGTCTCATATCTTCTCCGTTGGCTCCCAAGAATGAAGTTCTAAATTTTAAACAACGGGAGAGAGAAAATCTAAAAGATGCTTGGTATAGAATTTGCAATGCTCAAAATAGATCTACCAGGAAGCAATCTACTTCAGTTCTTCTCTGCAATTTTTATGTAGGTGCTAGTCCTTGGTATAGATATATCCTTGATACCATTATCGGAGGGAATTTCTTGGGTAGCCATACTTTGATTCTTATAATGCTATGTTAGATTTATTTGGCTCACCACCTCTTTTGGTTAATGGAACTATGTTAACTTTGGAGCATGTTATGCAAAGACTTGAAATTATTGAAAATAAAGTTGCTACCATTGAATTAATTGAAAATCTAGATAAAAAGATCCGCAATCAAATTACCCAATATGGATCTAAGGTAGGAATGACTTTGACAAATATTAAGGAAAAGGAACCCATAGTTAATGAGAAAATAAATCTAGATTCCACTAGAATCGATAAACTTGAGGGTATCATTACGAACTTGGGAACCGCTTTTTCTTCCGTAAAGAATATTCCAAGTCCTCCTACTAAAATTTCCAAGCTTATGTATGTTCCTAAAAATAAGGGTGAATCATTGTAACACCCCGGATGTAACTTTCCCAATTTGTACTCCAACTCTTGCCGTTTCCGGCGTTAAGTTATATTTATTTCCTCGGGTTCGCGTTTTGTCTCCGTTTGTTGTTGTCATTGTCATGCATCTCTTATCATGTCATCATGTGCATTGCATCTGCATACGTGTTCGTTTCGAGCATTTTCCCCGTTGTCCGTTTTGCATTCCGGCGCTTCGTTCTCCTCCGGTGGTCATTTCTAGCTTTCTTTCGTGTGTGGCGATTAAACATTTCCGGATTGGACCGAGACTTTCCAAGCGGCCTTGGTTTACTACCGGTAGACCGCCTGTCAAGTTTCGTATCATTTGGACTTCGTTTGATACTCCAACGGTTAACCGAGGGACCGAAAAGGCCTCGTGTGTGTTGCAGCCCAACACCCCTCCAATTTGGCCCAAAACCCACCTAACTCTGCTCCATCACCTAGAGCGTTCGATCACGATCGCGTGGCCGAAAACCGCACCTCATTTGGACTCTCCTAGCTCCCTCTATGCCTATTTAAAGGGCCCCCCGATTTTCGGATCTCCTCCTACCTCCGAAACCCTAAAAATCATCTCCGCGCGGCCGGACGTGTCCGCCCGCCGCCGGACGAAAAATCCCGCCACCACCGCCGCCACGTGGCAGCCTCCCATTCGCCCGCGCCCGGTCCCCAGATCCCCGCGCCGCCCGGGCCCGGGAAGCCCGCAGCCGGCCCCCGAGGCCCATCCATCCGCCGCCCGCGCCTCCCTGCTCCCCGCCGAGCTCCGCAGCCTCCGCCGTGCCGCTGCCCGGCCGGACCGCGCCGCGCCGCCGCGCCATCTCCGCGCCATCCCCGCCGCCTCGTCCGCCCGGCCGCGCCGCCTCGCCACCGCCTCCGCCGCCGTGCCCCTCGGGCCCCGCACTCCGGCCGCCACTCCGGCGAGCCCCGGGCCGGCCTCCTCCTCCCTCCGGCGAGCTCCGGCGTACAGGAAACTCCGGCGAGCCCGGATCCATCCTCGGTTCGCGTGCCTCGGGTCAAACCCTAGATCTGGGAGGTTGAATTTTCGTCTAAGTCCCTAAAATTTCCGTTTCAAGTGCACATGTTCACGGCTCTGTAACTTTGCATCCGTAGCTCCGATTCATGCATATAGCATATCAAAATGTTCATCTGAGAGAGTACATCATTTCATTCCATTGCATCATTTTCATTTGAGCTCATCTTGATGCCCGAAATGCTGTCAGAAGAGGGCTACTTGAGTTAATTGTCAGATCTGCTACTCCGTTTAGCACTTTTGACATTTTTGCCATGATTAATGTGTGCATGATATGCCCTGATGCTCTACATGTGTTTTGTTAAGGGTTTTGTCATCTTTCCAGTGGTGCAACCCATGTATTTTTGTGATGTGTGTGGTAACTAGTGCAAGGTTGCAAAGTGGTGCACTTGCTAATTCTGTTTTCAGGGACTTAGCAATTCCACTAAGTCCTTGAGCTGTTTATCTTATGATGCCATATGTTCATGTTGTTTCCTAGCGATTCGTGCCTCTTTTGAGGATGATCAGTAAGGATGTTTCTTTAATATTGTAGTGCTCTATCCATCCATGTCTTTGTTTGCAATTATGGAGCACCCTAGCTTGAGTCAATCAAGCTCTACTTTTGCTACTTCGTGAATCTGGGCAGATTGTCAACTTGTTTGCAATTTTGCCGGTGATGTTGTAGTTGAACCGTGCATGCTATGCTATTGTTCTTACCATGTCTTGCTTGCATTTTGTGCCTTCTTGATGGATGTATGCTTGTCTTGCCATGACTTGCTCTGTAGTGAGTGCATCGAGCTCGTAAACATGCCTACTTGAGTTATATTTCAGCATGTGTCAGTTTTCACTAAGTATGAAAACTGATTATGTTTTTGCTATGTTCACATGCTTGCAATTGTATTTTCTGGTCCCTTTTGGCTCAAGGTCACTAAGGGAAACTGAAATCTGTTTGCCATATGCATTTTCGCCATGCTTGTTTGAACTTGTTAATGGATGAATTGGCCGTAGCTCAGTGCTAGACTTTTGTTAAGCATCTTGTCTGCATCCCTGCCATGTATTTTGTTGTCATGTTTGGGTGTTGTAGCATGTTCATCTCATTGCTTTTAGATGCCTACTTGTTGTAAATCGCAGACCGGTGTCATTTTTGAATCGCTTGCCATTTCCAAACCGTAACTCCGATTCCGGGGTTCTTTATATCGTTTTCAAGCGATTTCGTCTCATCTTTCCAGTGGCACACTTGGTTTTCCAAGTTGAGGCCAGGTTCATGCATTTCCGGTCATATCTTGCATTTTGCAACCCGCATCGCATCCCGCATAGCATATCATCATTGCATCATATTGTTTGATCCTTGCACGTGGTTGATTGTATCCTTGTTTGCTTGTTTGTCTTGTTTGGGTAGAGCCGGGAGACGAGTTCGCTAACGAGGAGCCCGTTGAGTTTGCTTTCGAGGATCCAGTCAACTCTGACAACTGTGCAGGCAAGATGATCATACCCTCGAAATCACTACTATCTTTGTTATGCTAGTTTTCTCGCTCTTTTCCTATGCCAATGCTACTATGCCTACCACTTGCTTTCAAGCCTCCCAAATTGCCATGTCAAACCTCTAACCCACCTTTTTCCTAGCAAACCGTTGATTGGCTATGTTACCGCTTTGCTCAGCCCCTCTTATAACATTGCTAGTTGCAGGTGAAGATTGGAGGCCGTTCCTTGTTGGAACATTTATTTACTTGTTGGGATATCATTATATTATCTTGTTATCTTAATGCATCTATATACTTGGTAAAGGGTGGAAGGCTCGGCCTCTCACCTAGTGTTTTGTTCCACTCTTGCCGCCCTAGTTTCCGTCATATCGGTGTTATGTTCCCGGATTTTGCGTTCCTTATGCGGTTGGGTTATAATGGGAACCCCTTGATAGTTCGCCTTGATTAAAGCTTTTCCAGCAATGCCCAACATTGGTCTTACCATTTTCCACCTAGCCTCTTTTTTCCCTTGGGTTTCCGGAGCCCGAGGGTCATCTTATTTTAACCCCCCCCCCCGGGCCAGTGCTCCTCTGAGTGTTGGTCCAAAACTAGAGTCTTGTGCAGCGCCCCCTCGGGGAAACTCGAGGTTTGGTTTTAGTTGTATGGAGCGCTCATCTGAGTGTGCCTTGAGAAAGAGATATGTGCAGCTCCTATCGGGATTTTTTGGCACATTCGGGCGGTGTTGCTGGTCTTGTTTTAACCTGTCGAATTGTCTTGAAGAACCAAGATACCGAGTCTGATCAGAACGTCTTGGGAGGAGGTCTATTCCTTCGTTGACCGTGAGAGCTTGTCATGGGCTAAGTTGGGACTCCCCTGCAGGGATTGAACTTTCGAAAGCCGTGCCCGCGGTTATGGGCAGATGGGAATTTTTTAATGTCCGGTTGTAGATAACTTGAACCTTAACCTAATTAAAATGAATCAACCGAGTGTGTTACCGTGATGGCCTCTTCTCGGCGGAGTCTGGGAAGTGGACACGGTGTTGGAGTAATGTTTGCGCAGGTTGCTCTCTAGTTTCTCGCTCGCGCTTTGCCTCCTCTTCTCGCTCTCTTTTGCGAATAAGTTAGCCACCATACTTGCTAGTCGCTTGCTGCAGCTCCACATATTTACCTTGCCATACCTATAAGCTTAAATAGTCTTGATCGCGAGGGTGCGAGATTGCTGAGTCCCTGTGGCTCATAGATTACTATTACACCAGATGCAGGGCCTGATGATTCCGCTCCCGGAGACGCGTTTGAGCTCAAGTGGGAGTTCGACGAAGACTCTCAATGTTACTATGTTTCCTTTCTCGATGATCAGTAGTGGTGCCTAGTTGGGGGTGATTGGGACCGTGTCGCATGTTGGGTTCTCTTTTATTTTGGCGCCGTAGTCGGGCCATGAGTGTTTGGATGATGTAATGTTATTTATGTACTTGATTGACGTGGCGAGTGTAAGCCAACTATGTTATCTCCCCTTTATTTATTTATATTACATGGGATGTTGTGAAGATTGCCTAACTTGCGACATATGCCTTCAATGTGATTATGCCTCTAAGTCGTGCCTCGACACATGGGAGATATAGTCGCATCGAGGGTGTGACAATCATCTAGTAAGGAAACTGCGGATCTTAAAACTATAAGTATTCATCCCAATCTTTTTACTATCATTAAGGAACCAATTGCTACAAATGATTTTTTCGATCTTATGCCTAAGAGTTTGATAATCACTAGAAAGAAATAAATTCCTAAGGGAGATAGATGCCTCATTGAATAATTGCCTACCAAAGATGGGAATACCTAGATCTATTCTTGCTTGTTATGCCTAGCTAGGGGCGTTAAACGATAGCGCTTGTTGGGAGTCAGCCCAATTTTATTTTTATTCCTTGCTTTTTACTCCTGTTTAGTAACAAATAAATTATTTAGCCTCTGTTTTGGTTGTGTTTTTTTTTGTTTAATTAGTATTTGGGCCAAGTAGAACCATTGGGAAGACTTGGGGAAAGTCTTGTTGAACTTGCTGTAAGAAACAGAAACTTTAGTGCTCACGAGAACTGCTGTAATTTTTATTTGGAGAGTGTTATTTAGTTAATTATTTTTGCAGATGACTAATAGATAAATTACACACGTCCAGCAATTTATTTTAGAATTTTTGGGGTTCCAGATCTTGCGCTAGCTACAGATTACTACAGACTGTTCTGTTTTTGACAGATTCTGTTTTTCGTGTGTTGTTTGCTTATTTTGATGAATCTATGGCTAGTAAAATAGTTTATGAACCATAGAGAAGTTGGAATACAGTAGGTATGACACCCATATAAATAAATAATGAGTTCATTACAGTACCTTGAAGTGGTATTTTTTTTTGTTTCGCTAACGGAGCTCACAAGATTTTCTACTTTAAGTTTTGTGTTGTGAAGTTTTCAAGTTTTGGGTAAAGATTTGATGGATTATGGAACAACGAGTGGCAAGAGCCTAATCTTGTGGATGCCCATGGCACCCCCAATATAATCTAAGGACACCTAAATGCCAAAGCTTGGGTATGCCCCGGAAGGCATCCCCTCTTTTGTCTACTTCTATCGGTAACTTTACTTGGAGCTATATTTTTATTCACCACATGATATGTGTTTTGCTTGGAGTGTCTTTTATGATTTGATTATTTTCTTGTTAGTCTACCACAATCATCCTTGCTGTAAACACCTTTTGAGAGAGCCATACATAATTTGGAATTTGATAGAATACTCTATGTGCTTCACTTATATCTTTTGAGTTATATAATTTTGCTCTAGTGCTTCACTTATATCTTTTAGAGCACGGTGGTGGATTTGTTTTATAGAAACTATTGATCTCTCATGCTTCACTTAGATTATTTTGAGAGTCTTAATACCATGGTAATTCTCTTAATAATAATATGCTTGGTATTCAAGATTTATAAAACTTCCTTTTGAGTGCGTTGAATACTAAGAAAAAAATTGATGCTTGATAATTGTTTTGAGATATGAGGATGGTGATATTAGAGTAATGCTAGTTGAGTAGTTGTGAATTCGAGAAATGCTTGTGTTAAAGTTTGTGATTCCCGTAGCATGCACGTATGGTAAACCGTTATGTGATGAAGTCGGAGCATGATTTATTTATTGATTGTCTTCCTTGTGAGTGGCGGTCGGGGACGAGCGATGGTCTTTTCCTACCAATCTGTCCCCCTAGGAGCATGCGCGTAATACTTTGCTTTGATAACTTCCAGATTTTTGCAATAAGTATATGAGTTCTTTATGACTAATGTTGATTCCATGGATTATATGCACTTTCCTTCCTTCCACCATTGCTAGCCTCTCTAATACCGCACACTTTTCGCCGGTATCATACACCCACCAAATACCTTCCTCAAAACAGCCACCATACCTACCTATCATGGCATTTCCATAGCCATTCCAAGATATATTGCCATGCAACTTTCCACCGTTCCGTTCATTATGACACGCTCCATCATTGTCATATTGCTAGCATGATCATGTAGTTGACATCGTATTTGTGGCAAAGCCACCGTTCATAATTATTTCATACATGTCACTCTTGATTCATTACATATCCCGGTAGACCGCCGAGGCATTCATATAGAGTCATATTTTGTTCTAAGTATTGAGTTGTAATTGTTCAGTTGTAAGAAAAATAAAAAGTGTGATGATCATCATTTTTAGAGCATTGTCCCAAGTGAGGAAAGGATGATGGAGACTATGATTCCCCCACAAGTCGGGATGAGACTCCGGATGAAAAAAAAAAGAGAAAAAGAGGCCATAAAAAAGAGAAGTCCCAAAAAATGAGGGAAAAAGAGAGAAGGGACAATGTTACTATCCTTTTACCACACTTGTGCTTCAAAGTAGCACCATGATCTTCATGATAGAGAGTCTCTCATTCTGTCACTTTCATATACTAGTGGGAATTTTTCATTATAGAACTTGGCTTGTATATTCCAGTGATGGGCTTCCTCAAAATGCCCTAGGTCTTCGTGAGCAAGCGAGTTGGATGCACACCCACTTAGTTTCTTTTGTTGAGCTTTCATATACTTATAGCTCTAGTGCATCCATTGCATGGCAATCCCTACTCACTCACATTGATATCTATTGATGGGCATCTCCATAGCTTGTTGATACGCCTAGTTGATGTGAGACTATCTCCCCCTCTTTTTGTCTTCTCCACAACCACCATTCTATTCCACATATAGTGCTATATCCATGGCTCACACTCATGTATTGCGTGAAGATCGAAAAAGTTTTGAAAATGTCAAAAGTATGAAACAATTGCTTGGCTTCTCATCGGGGTTGTGCATGATTTAAATACTTTGTGTGGTGAAGATAGAGCATAGCCAGACTATATGATTTTGTAGGGATAGCTTTCTTTGGCCATGTTATTTTGAGAAGACATAATTGCTTTGTTAGTATGCTTGAAGTATTATTATTTTTATGTCAACCTAAACTTTTGTCTTGAATCTTTTGAATCTGAATATTCCTACCACAATTAAGAAGATTTACATTGAAATTATGCCAAGTAGCACTCCACATCAAAAAATTTGTTTTTATCATTTACCTACTCGAGGACGAGCAGGAATTAAGCTTAGGGATGCTTGATACGTCTCCAACGTATCTATAATTTTTGATTGCTCCATGTTATATTATCTATTGTTTTGGACATTATTGGGCTTTATTGTCCACTTATATATTATTTTTGGGACTAACCTATTAACCAGAGGCCCAGCCCAGAATTGTTTTTTTGCCTGTTTTAGGGTTTCGAAGAAAAGGAATATCAAACGGAGCCAAAAACCTAATTCCACCGCCGCAACTTTCTGTATCCACGAGATCCCATCTTGGGGCCTGTTCCGAAGCTCCGCCGGAGGGGGCATCGATCATGGAGGGCTTCTACATCATCATCCAAGCCCCTTCGATGAAGTGTGAGTAGTTTACTTCAGACCTACGAGTCCATGGTTAGTAGCTAGATGGCTTCTTCTCTCTTTTTGAATCTCAATACAATGTTCTCCCCCTCTCTCGTGGAGATCTATTCGATGTAATCTTCTTTTTGCGGTGTGTTTGTTGAGACCGATGAATTGTGGGTTTATGATCCAGTCTATCTATGAATAATAATTGAATCTTCTCTGAATTATTTTTATGTATGATTGGTTATCTTTGCAAGTATCTTCGAATTATCAGTTTGGTTTGGCCTACTAGATTGGTTTTTCTTGCCATGGGAGAAGTGCTTAGCTTTGGGTTTAATCTTGCGGTGTCCTTTCCCAGTGACAGAAGGGGCAGCAAGGCATGTAATGTATTGTTGCCATCGAGGATAACAAGATGGGGTTTTTATCATATTGCATGAAAATATCCCTCTACATCATGGCATCTTGCTTAAGGCGTTACTCTGTTTTTAACTTAATACTCTAGATGCATGCTAGATAGCGGTCGATGAGTGGAGTAATAGTAGTAGATGCAGGCAGGAGTCAGTCTACTTGTCTCGGACGTGATGCCTATATACATGATCATACCTAGATATTCTCATAACTATGCTCAATTCTGTCAATTGCTCAACAGTAATTTGTTCACCCACGTAGAATACTTATGCTCTTGAGAAAAGCCACTAGTGAAACCTATGGCCCCCGGGTCTCTTTCTCATCATATCAATCTCCATCACTTTATTATTGCTTTGCTTTTTACTTTGCCTTTTACTTTTCACTTTGCATCTCTATACCAAAAATACCAAAAATATTATTTATCATCTCTATCAGATCTCACTTTCGTAAGTGACCGTGAAGGGATTGACAACCCCTAAGCGCATTGGTTGTGTTGAGCTATTGTTTTTGTGTAGGTACGAGGGACTCGTGCGTAGCCTCCTACTGGATTGATACATTGGTTCTCAAAAACTGAGGGAAATACTTACGCTACTTTGTTGCATCATCCTCTCCTCTTCGGGGAAATCCAACGCAGTGCTCAAGAGGTAGCACCCCTCCGATGAAGTGTGAGTAGTTTATTTCAGACCTACGGGTCCATAGTTAGTATCTAGATGGCTTCTTCTCTTTGTTTGGATCTCAATACAATGTTCTCCCCCTCTCTCGTGGAGATCTATTTGATGTAATCTTCTTTTTTGCGGTGTGTTTGTTGAGACCGATGAATTGTGGGTTTATGATCAAGTCTATCTATGAATAATATTTGAATCTTCTCTGAATTCTTTTATGTATGATTGGTTATCTTTGCAAGTCTCTTCGAATTATCAGTTTGGTTTGGCCTACTAGACTGGTTTTCCTTGCTATGGGAGAAGTGCTTAGCTTTGGGTTCAATCTTGCGGTGTCCTTTCCCAGTGACAGAAGGGGCAGCAAGGCACATATTGTATTGTTGCCATCGAGGATAACAAGATGGGGTTTTTATCATATTGCATGAAACTATCCCTCTACATCATGTCATCTTGCTTAAGGCGTTACTCTGTTTTTAACTTAATACTCTAGATGCATACTGGATAGCGGTCGATGAGTGGAGTAATAGTAGTAGATGCAGGCAGGAGTCGGTCTACTTGTCTCGGACGTGATGCCTATATACATGATCATATTCATACCTAGATATTCTCATAACTATGCTCAATTCTATCAATTGCTCAACAGTAATTTGTTCACCCACCATAGAATACTTATGCTCTTGAGAGAAGCCACTAGTGAAACGGATGGCCCCCGGGTTTCTTTCTCATCATATCAATCTCCATCACTTTATTATTGCTTTGCTTTTACTTTGCCTTTTACTTTTCACTTTGCATCTCTATACCAAAAATACCAAAAATATTATCTATCATCTCTATCAGATCTCACTTTCGTAAGTGACCGTGAAGGGATTGACAACCCCTAAGCGCGTTGTTTGCGTTGAGCTATTGTTTTTGTGTAGGTACAAGGGACTCACGCGTAGCCTCCTACTGGATTGATACCTTGGTTCTCAAAAACTGGGGGAAATACTTACGCTACTTTGCTCCATCATCCTCTCCTCTTCGGGGAAATCGAGCGCAGTGCTTAAGAGGTAGCAGTGCCATGGCGGATCTGAAGGTGCAAACCGGACAAAGGCAACTTCGCAACCAAGACAAGAAATCAGAGTAAAGTAGTGGCGATCTATTTTCTTGCTGCGATAAATAAGTTGAGCAGATACGAAAGAGTACCGCCTCTGGTGTGGCGCCGTGTACGCATCTGCTGAAAATTTGATGGTGTTGCGGTAGCGATGGCTATCGGCGGTGTGGAAGCTAATCTAGGAGGGTAGAGGGTGGCGGCGGGCGCGGTGGACGAGACGGTCGTAGGAGCGGTGGACGAGACGGTCGTAGGAGCGGTGGACGAGACGGTCGTAGGAGCGGCGCCGGCAAGGTGGACGACGGCGGGGATGAAGCGAGAGGACGGGATGCAAGGATCCCGGTCCGAAGCCATGGATGAGAGAGGTCGATCTCTTGTAATGGACGGCGGCGTCGGGGTATCAGCTCCGGCATGGTGGAGGACGACGGCGGTGGATGGGGTGGCGAACGGCGGCGGGCGGAGGAGGGTGGGGTGGAGAGGGTGTTTTGGCGCCCACGGAGTACGAATGGGGAAAAGGGAGGTTGAGAGGAAGGGGGTCCATGTATTCAGGGCGCGCTTGTCTCAAATGTGAGGAAATTTACAAACTTAGCCCCCAATTCAAATTTCTACTACATCACAGCAACATTAGTCGGTTGGGGATAGGACGGTAATCTCGCATACACCGAATATTTGCCGACGAGAGTTTGTTTTTGGCGCCCACCGTGTATGAATATGAATTGGGGAGGGAGTCGATTTCGGCCGAGGACACACTGTGTTTTGGCGCCCACCGTGTATGAATCCAGGTGAGAGGCGGTTACGTCACGTTTGGGTGAAATTACAAACCTACCCCTATCGAAACCTATAGAAATCCAGCAAATAGGCTTTGCATGGCAGGGATAGGCAGTAGTGATTTCCATCTCACAGATTTTGGTTTCGGGCGGTTACTACAACTTTCCCCGCTTCGTTCAAATTTTGCAGAGTGCACGTTTACCGTGCCAACTCAATTCGAATCATGTTTGTATTCTATTTTTTTCGAGCGGGATCCATTTTCAATTGGAATTACATTCTATATACATCATTTTTTTATATATACTTTCAAAAGCACAACAAAGAATTCTGCTCCTTTACAAGTATAATATGATTTACAAATACAACGATCTCGAAATCTTAAGGTTGAATTCAAAAAAAATTAACCAAATTATGTTCTACTAAAATGTATGGATCAGTAATATCTACATATTAAATAACATAGATGTGCATGAATTCATATGAGTATGCATGTTTGATAGATCAATTTTGGTTCGAGTATGGATTACATGTATCATCATCTCGAATTCAAATATTTGAATCCCTTTTTTGTTCACTCCTTTCACGCCCATCTCTCTCGCATGCATGCTCCTTCAGGTAGCTACCACTCTCTTTTCTCCAGCTCACCCGCACGCTCACTTCATGTTTCTCCTATCCTCGCAAACATGGTCTCTCGAAGTCTCCCTTGAGAAGTGTCACACTCTCCCTATCATTATACATTACACAGTTTTCATTATCTCTCATGTCTCTACTGTTCTCTGGTATCACTCGGTACCTAAGCTTTCTTTTTCACCGCCACACACACAGTCTCCACTCGTCTTTCACTTTGTCTTTCTCTCTATGGGATTCTCTCACACACCCTATATGTCTCTACATATGACTCATACCACTAAAATTACTCTCTCTCTCTCTCTTGTAGACACAACATTTGTTGCGGTCTCCTTTTCGTCTCCATCCCAGATTGACATTATTCATTTGTTTACCGATCAGACAACCCCGACTACCGTCTCCTCTCTCTCTCTCTCTCTCTCTCAGACACACACACAACTCCTGCTTCCACTCCCCTTCCTGACTACCATCTCTCTCACACACACAAAACTCTCGCTTTCACACCCCGACTCATATTTCTCTCACAAACATTTATCGACTAGCTAGCCTCTAGATAGGTTTATACACCCGCACACTCGTGCTTCCACCATCGCATACATGTCTCTCTCCCGCTCCTTGTATCTATGTAGATTTTTCTTCCCTTCTTGAGACACACCCTCTCGATCGTGCACACACACACTATCGCCTCATTTTAAGCTGATACCTATCGCACACACACTCCTTGTGTCTTTGTCACACATGCACTCCGTCCCCCTCCACTCTCCCTCTCTCTCACACACACATGGGCTTTTTGCAACAACTAGCAAGATGCCCATGCGTTGCATGGAACATCAAGATGCATTTTTATGAGTAGTTTATCTTGTGGGGGAAAAGGATGAACGAGGGAAGGCCTTATTTGCAAATGTGGAGAGGGGTGTGGGTATCTCTTTGCAAAATTACCATAGTTTCCTTCCTATCCGTCAGATATAGATCGGACGGCCTATATTGCAGGATGGCAGGCACACAATCATCACCAACAATGCTTTTTATAAGAGTAGGGATAAAAAAATAGAGTTGGTGATGATGGTGGGCCTGCCATCCTGCAATGTAGGTCGCCCGATTTATATCTGACGGATAGGAAGGAAAATATGACAATTTACCCGCACTCTTCACCACATTTGTAGATAAGGCCTTCCCTCATTCGTCATTTTCTCCCACAAGATATTGATGTTCCGTGCAACGCATGGGCATCTTGCTAGTAACAGTAGAAATTAGACATATACCACTTCTCGAATCTTGAAACCAACAACATGCCTCCCTTATCTCATCAAAACCGCTAAAGGAATATATTTTGAGTGAAACATAACATATTTTTAGTGATATACGTATTTCAAAACTAGACTTTTTTCTATCAAATCGGTGAATATGTATTAATCTACTTTGATCATGTGGCAACGCATTGGCACATTGCTAGTAGTTATTATAATTTTTTGGACACCAGACAAATGGTGGAGTACATATACGAAGAGATACTACAAAAAAAGAGACATCCATGACATTTTGGGCCGAATGAAAAAAAATTCTGTCATACATATGACACTTCTATGACGATAATTGTGACAAAACCCGGTATCATCATAGATGTGGTGGGCTCCTACTTCTATGACAAAAAATCATGACAGAAAATGGGCTTTCCGTCCTGGGCGGGCCGGAGACGCAGCTACATGACATTCTTTAGGCCGTCCATGACGGAAAAAATCATGGTAGAAGCGAGGGGGAGGAAAATTTCGAGGAGTTCCCGGTTACGGTGGGAGGTCGGGGCCGAGCGATGCATGTGTCTCTCGTACACGTACGCACGTGTGTGCGAGGCGTTGGCTCTAACTGAACCCAAGTGAGGCGTTGGGCTCTAACTGAACCTGAGCGATTGCACTGCAGGCTACGCGTTACTGAACCCGAGCGATCGATCGATGGCTGTTAACTGAACCCGATCGAGCGATTCCTTCGCTACTGCTACTAAATGAAGCCGATCGATGGGATGAACAGTGAGCATTGCGGGGGGGTTGGATGAACAGTGAGCGGTGGCGTTGCCTCCGGATGAACAGGACCCCGTGGTGTGGTGGAGGGCTTGATGAACAGTAGACGGTGGAGGGGTGCCCGTGGAGGGGTGGATGAACAGGACCCCGTGGTGTGGTGGGCTGGATGAACAGTAGACGGTGGAGGGGTGGTTGAACAGGACTCCGTGGTGTGGAGGGCTGGATGAACAGTAGACGGTGGAGGGGTGCCCGTGGAGGGGTGGTTGAACAGGACCCCGTGGTGTGGAGGGCTGGATGAATAGTAGACGGTGGAGGGGTGGTTGGACAGTAGCCGGTGGGGTAGCGCGCGGTGGAGGCTGGATGAACAGGAGCCCGTGGAGGCTGGATGAACAGGAGCGCGTGTAGGCTGTAGGAGGTCGACGGTGGAGATGAACAATATCCCGTGGAGTCCCGTTTTGCGGTACGCCACCCCCTCCCGATGAACAGGACCCCTGTTTCGACCATAGCGCTCCAACACAAGTCCGTTTCCTCCGTTTTGTGGTACGCCACACCCCTCCCGATCAACAGGACCCCCGTTTCGACCGTAGGAGGTCCGTTTCCTCCGTTTTGCGGTATGCCAGACCCCTCCCAATGAACAGGATCCCATTTCGAACGTGGCCGGTCGAACACAAGGCCGTTTCCTCCGTTTTGCGGTACGCCAGGCCTCGTTTCCATCGTCTGTTCTGTCCAGGCCCTCCCGATGAACACGACGCATTCCGTTGCCTCCCCATGAACACGACGCACTCCGTTGCCTCCCCATGAACACGACGACGACGTTGTTTCTCCATTCCGACCCAGCCATGTACACGAGCCCTGGCCACACGTATGCGTGAGTAGGCGTTTGAGACCCCGCCCGTATGTACACATACGTGGCCGTATTTTCTTTCTTGCACCCTGGCCACTGTACGTATGTGTAAATTCTACGTGCGCGCCTCTACTACGACACGTGCGCGCCTCTACATCGACCAGCATGTACGTACACGTTGGCGACCAGAATGATAACGCTATGTACGCTTCGACCAGGTGGGTCCCGACTGTTAGGCACTTCCTTGCTTGCGAAGATGTAGCTGGTGGGTCCCAGCAGTCAGGGGGCGAATCGTTTTTTTTTGTCCGGACGCACTTCCTTGCTTGCGAAGATGTAGCTGGTGGGTCCCAGCAGTCAGGGGGAAACGTTTTTTTCACGAAATACGGTGGCCCTTCCGGTGGGTCCCGCTGTCAGGTGGAGGAATAATTATTTTACATGTAATAAGGAGGCACTTCCTTGCTGCGGCCGTGGACCCAGCTGTCAGCCTCTGCACGTACAGTCCATGTCCGATGGAAGCCGTTCCTTGACCACGTTGACCATGCCGCGCCGAGAGCACCAGGGCGGTGGACGACGGCGAGGCCTAGGAAGGGGACGACACGGAGCCGGGGAAGACGCGGCAGTGGATGCCCACGCGTAGAGGAGTACGAGGGTTCACTGGTTCGCTGCGGTGTGAGGCTGCCATCGCCACAGAATAATAGGGGGTGTGGGTGAGTAGAGGGATGGCCTGGCTAGCGGTGTGAGTAGTAGGGGCGGTGAGGCCTCCGCCGCATCGCAACCGGCCACGGGAGGCAGGAGCACGAGGCACGACCGGCGCTGGTTTGGGCGGCTCGAGCAAGAAGACCAGAGGTTGAAGAAGCACTACGGCCGTTGGATGGACATCGTGCGGTCACTGGAGCTAGAATCGTGCATATTGACTAAGTTGACAAAGCCCTCCGTCCCCGTCAACTTAGTAGGCCCACAAGTCAGCCTCCCACCAAGGTGGGTCCCAGCTAGCAGGGGGTATTCATTTTTTTTGAGCGTAATAAGGAGGCACTTCCTTGCGTGCGAAGATATAGCTGGTGGGTCCGAGCTATCAGCGGCGGTAACGTTTTTTCGCGAAATACAGAGGCCCTTTCGGTGGGTCCCTGATGTCAGGTGGAGGAATCATTATTTTGCGCGTAATAAGGAGGCATTTCCTTGCGAGCGGCCGTGGACCCAGCTGTCGGCCTCTCCACGTACAGTCCACTTCAGATGCATGTCGGTCGCTGACCACGTTGACCAGGCCGCGCCGAGAGCACCAGGGCAGTGGACGACGGCGAGGCCTAGCAAGGGAACGACATGGAGGCAGGGAAGACTCGGCAGTTGTTTCCCACGCGGAGGGGAGTACGACTGTACGACGGTTTACTGGTTCGTCTGCCGTCGCCGGAGAATAACAGCAAGTGTGTGTGAGTAGAGGGATGGCTAGGCCAGTGATGGGAGTACGGTGGGGCGGTGAGGCCTGCGCGGCAGCAGAGCCGGCCGCGGGGAGGAGGGAGCAGGCAGTCCCGCCGGCGCCTGTTTGAGCGGCTGGAGCAGGAAGAGCAGAGATTGAAGAAGCACCACGGCCGTTGGATGGTCATCCAACAGTCACTGCTTGTGTGTCAACCTTTTTTTAGGAAAGCCTCAAATCTGTGGACAACAGCATACAGCCCATCTGCCATTATTTCTAATAATTTACAACCCATTTGCTAATTATTAAGGTTTTTTCGGAGCCCATATTCTTTTTGTTAGCATTACAACCCATATTGTGGCCACGGTTAAAAAATTATACGAAATTTTGCATATTTCGGTGCGGTCCGAACTGTTTTTAATCCCGAAATTTCGACTCACATTCAAACTAATTTTAAAAATAAATGTATATCAATATAAAATCCAACAAATTCTCCACGCATAAAAATTAATGTAATTTCAAATCTCGAAATGAAGAAAAGATATTTGAAACTAATTGCCGGTTTGATGTGTTTTAAAAATGTACAGCCCATTTCTCATTACTGATGGGCCAATTTCTCGGCCAGCCGAATGAAAGCTCTCCTCGTCTTGAAAGATTTGCAGCCCAACAGGCCTGACAAAGCGACTTACTTGGCAAATCACAAAAAAACGGGGCTGTGGCCGTGGACCCAGCTGTCAGCCTCTCCATGTATAGTACTCTTCCGATGGAATGTCGTTGACCATGTTGACCACGTCACATCGAGAGCACCAAGGCGGTGGATGACGGGGAGGCCTAGGAAGGGGACGATGTGGAGCCGGGGAAGACGCGGCAGTGGATGCCCATGCAGAGAGGAGTACGAGGGTTCACTGGTTCGGCTGCGGTGTGAGGCTGCCGTCGCCGCAGGGCCTGGCTAGCGGTGGGAGTAGTAAGGGCGATGAGGCCTCATCGGCAGCACAGCCGGCCACTGGAGGCAGGAGCAGGCGGTCTCCCCGGCGCTGGTTTGGGTGGCTGGTGCAAGAAGAGCAGCGATTGAAGAAGCAGCAGGACCGTTTGATTCAAATCCAACGGTTACTGCTGCTAGAATCGTTTGTTGACTAAGTTGACAAGCCCTACATACGCGTCAACTTAGTAGGCCCACAGGTCAGCCTCCCAACCGGTGCGCCCCAGATGTCAGTGTGAGGAATCATTTTTTTCGCATAATAAGGAGGCAGTTGATTGCGTGCGGCCAGGCCAGCGGAGGGAGTAGGGTGGGCCGGGGAAGCCTGTGCGGCATCACAGCGGGCCACAAGAGGAGGGAGCAGGCAGTCCCGCCGGCACTAGTTTAGGCGGCTGGAGCAGGAAGATCAGAGATTGAAGAAGCAGCAGGACCGTTTGATTCAAATCCAACGGTTACTGCTGCTAGAATCGTTTGTTGACTAAGTTGACAAGCCCTACATACGCGTCAACTTAGTAGGCCCACAGGTCAGCCTCCCAACCGGTGCGCCCCAGATGTCAGTGTGAGGAATCATTTTTTTCGCATAATAAGGAGGCAGTTGATTGCGTGCGGCCAGGCCAGCGGAGGGAGTAGGGTGGGCCGGGGAAGCCTGTGCGGCATCACAGCGGGCCACAAGAGGAGGGAGCAGGCAGTCCCGCCGGCACTAGTTTAGGCGGCTGGAGCAGGAAGATCAGAGATTGAAGAAGCACGTCGGCCGTTGGATGGACATCCAACACTAACTGCTGCTAGAATCGTGTGTTCAATGACAAAGCCTTGTGTAAACAAGTCAGCCTCGAAATCTGTGGCGTGTACAGCCCATTTGCTATTATTTTTATAATTTTTACTCATTTTATAATTCATATGGAATTTATTGCAGCCCATTTTCCATTTTTAGAATTGCTGGCCATTTTCTGGTCAGTACCAGGGTCAAAAAATTAACTAAATATGTGGGAAATTTTGAAAATTCGCAAATTTTTGCTGGGGAACGAAATATTCTTAATCTAAAAATTAATAGCCATACTAAAACAAATTTAAAAATAAATTAGTACTATGTCATGTTAAATCCAATGAAATATGTATAAGATATCAGTGAAGAACAAATACAAAAAAACAAACTTATATCCCATTTGCTATAAATTTTTCGGAATTTTCAAACCTTTTGATATTACTTTTAACAGACATTGACCATACTCTTAAGCTAGGCCAGAATGTATCCCTCCTCATCTTGAAAGATTTGCAGCCCAGTAATTCGGAGAAAACAAATAGGCCTAGCTTGGGTATTCTTCAAAAAGAAATACTGGGCTACCTATTTTCCCAAAGAACTGGTGCATGAGCATTTAGCTTTATTTATTTATTTACTTATGTTTAGGGGACCATGAGCATGTACCTGGGCCGGATTCATGTGAGAGCCTCCCTTCCAGTTAATTATGGGCTTCTCTATTGGGCCTTCATCAGTGGGCTGCATGTTATCAACAAGTGGAAAATGTGTTTCGAGTTTCAAAAAAAATGTGTTCCGTACGATAAATAGTATGCGCTACGTACGGTACGGGACACTAAAGGATCGAACCGTGCAACGACTTCCAAAACATTGTGTTTGTCGTTCTAACAACACATTTATTCAACCAACAGAAGAAATATACTACTGATTGTACATTGAAAACAGCAGCAGCAGCAGCAACCAGAGCTGGGGGTGCAACAGAAGTAGTAAGCAGGCCAGAAGAGTGAAGACGCAGCTCTCTCTTCCAAACCAAACATCAGCCATCATTACAAAAGGGCTACCAAAAAAGAACAAGTGTATGCATCAAACTAAATAAAGATCCTACTACACCAAGCGTACGCATCTAACTAACTGGCTCAGTTAGACGTTACTATTTATTAAGCTGTGGAGATTGGCTCACGGCTTGAACCAGATGGGTGCCTGACGGGGGAAACTCTTGCCAGCAGGTCGAAGTCTGATACTTGCGACCCTCTCTCCTACTTTGGGCTGCAGAGCGTGGCGGCACATATCAGGGTATGGTGCATGCAAAGACGAATGGTACGCTGTGTACACACAGTTTTTCCTGATGAACGAAACCGCGCTGCCATCATGACCCTTGTCGTCGGTTATTTCCTGGTTAATCGAATAATTCAGTCCGACAAACAGAGAGCGTGTACCAAGGCTACTTACCAGCCTCCAGTCAAAAATTCCTGAAGGCCCAGAAAAGCTGTGATCCTGCTCAAAGACCTTGCAGTGACTGTGATTGTATTCCGCAAAACAACACGTCCGGTACGTGCGAACGATCATCAATCTTTCGTTGTCGTTTGATCGAGCCAGGAACCACCTGCAACTGCCATGCCGCTTTTCTTTGAAAGGTTCTGGGATTAGGAAGGGTAGGGACACCAGGCGGCCTACAACATCATATCAAGTTGGAGTCAAATAAAAAAGGGCTCTTGGTTTAGTCAATCTTAAGAACAGCATGTTATGAGCATGAATATTTTTTCAGCAAATGTTGACAGTAATATAAGCAAGGCATCATGATATCATAGGAAAGTAACATACTGCTGCAACAGCCGTTTGTAGCGATGACTGGAGTAGGCCAGCAATACGTCCAGCCATAGAAGGAGTCGACAGCGTAAATGAAGCCCTTGTGTTCAATGGCATCAGAGAACCATGGAGGATGTATGATCCTGCAATGGACGTGCAGATTTATCCACTTACCGCAGTGACCTATCAGATAGGCGAGACCGCGGTTGAAGAACGCAATTAGCCTGAAGTCTTTATAATTCACAGATCTTGTGGGCACTTGGCAGATTACAACCTTGAGCAAATCAAACTTGGTATCATGTTGGCTACTATAAGATTCCGAGTATTCTGGGCCGCGGTGCCAAAGCAGTGCAATGTTAATCGAAGGAAGGGGGATCAATCGCCGGGTGTAGACCTCCACGAGCATCCAGCTGCCGCGACCATCGACGAGCACCATCCAAGACATGCTCATGCCAACCCAGTACATACCGTTAATGTAGTTGAGGCTGACGGGGATCGGATCGCAGTCAAGGGGGTTGATGCTCGCCACCCTATGATCGTTATGTTGCGTGACATGCCGTTTCTGAAGATCAGGCGGCATCAGCAAGCAAGGAGCTGGCTTAAAAAGCTCCGGCCTGAGGGCTTTGAGTAAATGGTACAGCCCCGACAAGCACGCGGCGAGTGGCATGGTACTGAGATTGTCCACACGCGAAACAATGAGCTTGATTACCTCTGTGGGGAGCGAATTCCATCCACTCTTTCGGCGGACGCTGCTCGGTTCTGCCATTGTAAGTGCTTGGGTTTCGGACGAGGGGGGAGGCACCTTAGCGGGGATGGAAGATTGGACGAGATTATGTGCGGACAAAGATGGAGAAGCGAATATGTGCTGTGGGAAGTGGACAGGTGATGATGACTACAGCACGCCGCTTGACTTACGAGACACATACCAGCAGCGTAGGGTCATGTCGATGCCGGACAACTTGCTTGAGTGATCACAGTACTGGTACTCCCTACAATGCTATGCCCTAACTTGCTTGAGTAGAGTAGTAGAGTAGGACTCTGCTCTACTACTAGCACCGGAGGAGTAGTGTATTCTAATCTAAAATAGTTACAAACTTCAATGCCCGAGC
Organism: Triticum urartu; assembly: GCF_003073215.2. Lineage (NCBI taxonomy): Eukaryota > Viridiplantae > Streptophyta > Magnoliopsida > Poales > Poaceae > Triticum > Triticum urartu. The sequence continues at coordinate 350,697,397 of NC_053026.1, forward strand.
GTGGAATGACTATGAACTATGCTCAAAGACCGTGTCTACATGGTGTTTGGACATGGGCGACAACCTCAACGCCAACGGTGCATCTCCCGTTGCACTGTATGTGTTTCTGTCCTTCCTGTTCGAAATCGTGGTAAAATTCATGTTTCTACTCTATATCCTACTATTATGCTAGTCCACATGATTAGTTGCAAATGACAACTTCTTCCCCGACCTCGGCAACCTCATCCTCGATGACATGGGCGACAATGTCAATGCCGGCAACCAGCGAGATACAGGGTGTAGGAAGCGGTTTGGGAATTTGCATGCCTTTCCAACCAATGAGATACTCCGTACAAAGTACGACAGAGAAATAACCACAGAGAAGGAAGCTAAAAGTAAACAATCAAACGAGCATTTTTGCATTTGTTTTGCATTGAATCGTTTCACAAGCTTGACTAGTGTTGTTTTTCTACTTTTACAAAAACCACATCGTAATGTTAAAACGTGCATTTGCACGTACAAAAGTAATAGTAGTACTCCCTCCGTCTAGGTGTATAAGTCTTCCCTCCTTCTTGGTCACGGTGCACAACCGAAGATGACTTATTGACCTGGACGGAGGGAGTAGCACAGTCTGCAAGCATATATCGAGAGAGACGTGTAGTGCGATAGTGGAAAAAAATTACTCGTATATGAGACCAGGTCTCACGGTTAGCATGTGAGACCCGTCCTGATGGATGACATGTGGATTTTAAGTGGCGGGTGGGGGATGCTTTGTGATTTGTGAATGCCATGTGTCATCCATCAGGATGGGTCTCGCGTGAGACCTGGTCTCATAGAATTCTTTTCCTGCGATAGTATATAGTAAAGTTTGTGCTATATGCACGTACTTGCAAAATGCGTACGAATACACAAAGTTTCCAAACTTTCCCTTTTACATACTTAATTAAGGACGCTAAAAATTCCTGAACGTTCGGGATTAACCATTTGCGTCCCAAAACTAATGAGATCGCCTTACCAAACAAAAATTATACTCCTCCTAAAAGCCACGGCGCTCGCAGGAGTGCTTGCGGCATGCCACGAGTGCCCTGGTGCATGGTCGTTTCCCAGCGCGCCGACACAATGCCTCTTCCTCAGCCTCGCAACTCGCGAGGTGCTGATTGGCGGCTTGCCGGTGGGCGAGCGCGATCTCACCGGTGTGGTGATCCGGCGCCAATAGGTAATCCTCCTCGCTGGAAACGTGCACCCGGTCCACGTACCGCCAAGCGTAGATGAGGCGCTTGGGCCCGACTGCACTCAGGGCGTCGGCACGGGCATCCTCCGCCACCCTCACGGCCCTCGCACGAGCCTTCTGCCAAAGAGCCGATTGCCTGACTCTCTCGGACGCGACATAGGCCTCCCAGGCAGCTTGTTCCACGGTGCGCTTCTCTTCCTCGGCCTTCTTCTCCGCCTCTATTTTGGCGCGCTCTGCTAGAGGCAAAGCCTCCCACAAGGCGACATCCATTTCTTTCCAAAGCTCCTCAAGGCTGGGGGGCTCGGCGGGCGGCGCGGCGTTCTCCTCGTAGCGGGGAGCCGACGCGTCCTCCGGCGCGCATGCTGGCGAGATTGGGAACGCCAACGCGTCCACCTCGACGTGTTGCGGCGAGGAGCGGAACACCGACGCGTCCTCCTCGATTAGTGGTGGCGAGGAACGGAACGGCGACGCATCGCGTAGCGGTGAGGAGCGGAACACCGACGCGTCCTCCTCAACTAGTGGCAGCGAGGAACGGAACGGTGACGCTTGACCGTCCGCGCGGTGCAGCGAGGGGCTCCTAGGGCTTGGGAGGGGCGATGCCATGGTGGTCGACGTGAGAGGGAGGGGGGAGATAGCGATGAACGTGAACGTGAGGGGGAGGAGATAGCGATGTCGTGGGAGGCGCAGTATTTATAGCGAGCAATGGCACACCTACGTAAGATATGGACTGAGCTGCACTGACTTAACTGCCGGTCCAGTTGCGTCACTGACATGTGGGCCAGACCCCTGTTGGGCCCATATGTCAGTGACCGAATGCACCTGCAGTTAAGTAACAGCTACGTGGGCATATTTGTTGGAGTAAATTACGGGGGAGCGAAGGGGTGGAAATTTTGCTGGTCACAACGGATTGGACGAGCGTGGGGGGAGGAGAGTCATGCATGCAGATTTTTTCACACGGGGTGGAGTGGTGGGACCGCCGGAGGGAGAAGGAGAGTTTGGCAAGCATATTGTTTCCACACATGGAGAGGAAAAAAATTGGAGATGAACGGGCTTCCTGCAGGTATGGGGAACGGTGCATAATAAGTCATCTTGCATGCTGGGCTAGGTATAGTCTCAAGTCATTAAAAACAAACACGCCCCACACATGTTCATATTTCAAGGTGCACTAAATTATTGCATGCGATGATTAAGGCTGGCCATAATGGTGGTATCTTAGCTGGTATCATGCACACGGGAATAGCAAACATGCTGATGTGGCAAAGAATTAAAGAAGAGAGGGGGGTTAGAGTAACTAGAGTTCATGCATGCATTGGTAAACACATTTTTTTGTGGAGAACGACAGCACTAGTTGAGTACTTTTGCAGACTTCAAAAACTATTCCACAATGTGTCAACATTCACAATGTCAAATCAATATTATTACACTCATTATAAAATGTAGTTCTTATACTCCCTCCTTCCATCTATATAGGGCCTAATGCGTTTTTCGAGGCTAACTTTGACCAAATGTTAGAGCAATAATATATGACATGCAACTTACACAAAGCACATCATCAAATTCGTATGTGAAAGGAGCTTTCAATGATATAATTTTCACATTATGCATGTCATGTAGTATTAATTTTATCAATAGTCAAAGGCGGTCTTGAAAAACGCATTAGGCCCTATATAGATGGAAGAAGGGAGTACTCATTATAATCAGTACTCCCTTCGTCTAGGTGAACAAGTCATCTTAGATTGTGCACTGTGACCAAGGAGGAGGGGAAAACGAGAGATATTAATGTTTATTTGCTAATTAATAGCATTGCATGCAATGAACTAACCACTGCATGTCGTGTTTGGTAGTCTCAAGTCATTAAAAGCATGCACACCCACATCTCCTATTGGTTGATATGTCAAGAAACAAGAAACGAGGTAGAAGTTAATGCGCTGCGCCTAAGTGTTTTGGGAGTATTGTAGATATTGATATTTTTATTATAAATTTGGTCGTGGGATTTCATTGATGCCTGTCAAAGCGTTGACAGGTCTGCTATGCGTGACCTGAAGATGAAAGCGTTGAGCATCTCGAAGTTGATCAACAATCTTCAATTGTCAAATATTAGCCATTCGGCCAATAAGGTGGCACACTTAATCGCTAAGTATAGCTTTGACAATAGATTAGATGGTATTCTTGTAAATAACGTACCGCCCTGTGTGGTGAATATTGTATCGAATGAGTGTACTGGTGTGGCTGGTTAATTAATATAAGGTGGTGTTCAAAAAAGTACAAATTTGGTCAAACACTTTGCAAACGTTTGACGGGAGTAAAAAGGACCAAAGGGAGTATCATGCATGCGGAGTAGGCAAAAAAAATTCCTTGTCTAAAAAAAGGCAAAAAATTGCTCATTTATAGCCGGTCAAAGTCTCAAAGGGCGTGACTGCGCGAAGGAGGCGAAGGTCGTGGGAGGCGGGATGTTTGACGGAATTAAGTGAAGTTACATCCACGCGCCGGCATGGTGTGCGAACAGGCAGAAGCTATACCGTCAGGCCTATGATATGGGTCTAGTAGACATGACATCTAGTGGGTCCCGCATAGTTCTCGAGAACTCATTGGGGGCTTGCAGCCGTTTATCCACCGGGCAAGCCAGCAACCCCACGCCGTTCGCACACCCTACTCGTCCCCGTCTTCTACCTTACAACAGTTCGCTCCCACTCGTCCCGTCCTTTCACATTAGTTCGCTCCCAGTTTTTTTTGCGGGGTACAACAGTTCAACTTCTCCTAACCCTCCTCCAAAATCCATGGCCTCCCAAATCTCCATGGTCGCCGCTGAGTACCAGGTTAGAGCCATCATCGGCGATCAGTCCATCGTCATCTACACACGTGGATCCGAGACGGTGAAAGCATGGCTTGCTCGCTTCCTACGCATGTTCAACAGTTCGACGGATGAGTGGGTCGCTGGGCTAGATGTTGAGTACACCACAGTCCTAGGACGAGAGAAGGATCTAAAGGACGAAGAGAGGAAGAATCCCACCATGATCCAGGTTTGCGTACATAACGTTTGCTTGGTCTACCACATATTCCATGCCGACGTTGAGTGCCAGGATTTTAAGAACTTCCACAAGGAAAAAAGAGTGAAATTCGTTACTGTAAGCTTTAAGAACAACGGTGACGTCCTGCGTCGGATAGGTCTCGTTGTAGGCCAGCCCTTCAATCTCCAGAAGGCAAGCCTGGTGTCCTCCTCTCAACCTTCAATGCTGACCCTGGCAGCAGCCATGATTGATCCTTCGTACGCTAAACTGAAGAAACCTCATCACGAGTTTCATCATGCATGGGAGTCGAAGACATTAGATGAAGATCACATCCTGTACGCAGCAATGGATGCCTACCTTTGTTTAAATATCTACAAGGGTTGGATGAAGAAGCAGAGCCCAGTGTCCGGTTCAAGCAAAGAAGCGTCGGCGGAGAGGAAGAGGAAGAGGGATGAGGACGAAGTCGAGGACGTGGACTTAGACTCCAAGTAGGTGGCAGTGCCATCGCTCATGCTGGTTCTACTGCAGTGTCAAGCAGACTAGTTGCTTATTAGTTTATTTTCAAGGGTGTGTTGTGCTGAGGCCCCAGCAGAACTATGAGGCTGTTAGGATTGTGACTATCTTTGCCATATGTTGCCACATGATTTTTGCCACATTTGTCACACTTGCCTTACTTGAGTTGCTCAAATTGTTAGCCATACTTTGGCTTGCCTAAGGGAATCTTGCCACACTTTTTGTGTCTATGACATGTGGGGTTCACTGCTCATAAAAAATTCCTTGTCTCAAATGTGGCTAGAACCAAACACCTACCTAACTTGGTCAAACTTGCCTAAGGTTAGGTGTGGCAAAGTGTGGCAATGTGTGGCTAGGAACCAAACAGCCCCTATGTTTATGTTCTTTCTCGTTATTTGAACTCTTTAGTACGTACAGTAGTACTAGTACTATGTCTTACTACTGTTCTTCTTGCAGTTGGTACTACTGCTCGTATCTTCGTGTTCCTACATTAATACGTTCGTACTAGTAGTATAATTTGGGTCAGTCGATTTGTGAAAGAAGTTTGACGGAGCGGAAGAAGAAGATGGCAGAAGAGGTGGCAGAAGCCCTTCAAGCCATCTATGTTGCATCAAACGGCTCACATGAGTCGACTGACCCAAATTGCTCCTTCAGATTGCAGGATCCACGTGGCATTCAAGGTCTCGAAGGTAGATTCTGCGTCCGCTCCCGGTTTGCGGGCTCGACGCGCGCACGACCGGCTTCCGCCGCGACAGCCACCATGCGCGCCTCCTCCGTGCGGGCGGAGACGACAATGACACGCTAGTTCCTCCTCGCCGGTGTGCTGGAGCACACGCTCGTCCTCCTCTTCGTACGCTGCGTGCATAGACGCGGCTCCACCAGCTGCTCGCGTGCTTGGCAGCGTGGCGGCATCGCTAGGAGGGACTGCATACGACGTGAGCGGGCGAGCCTTCGGCTTCATGGCACAGGGATGGCGGCGACACGGCGGTGATGGGCGAGAAATTGTTGGCCGGAGCAGGCGGGCACCGGATTGCGCAACGGCGACGGCAGCATATTGATGAGTGTGCGTGTGGGAGCTTACTTTAGTTTTATATATAAGGTTGGTCAAACTTAAAAGAAAACCGTACTAGTACATGTAAACATTAGACTTAGGCAGCGCTTTTATTAGTTACTAGCTTATGTTCTTGCCCATTGTGACCAGCCTTAGTACCACGGCCATGATACGGAATCCTGTGCAAGCGCGTGAACCGCGGCCGCGCGGTCGATCGAACGGTGCGTCACCGTGTCGCGCTCGAAGGACATCCACCGAACCTTTTTGTGTGTGTGAAAACAATCCTCGAATATTACTCAACTTTTTTTCCTATGAAAGTTCTTGATGCTGCAATATTTCCATATATTCGAATTTAGCTCCAGTTCGTGTTTATTTGGATTTGGACGTTTTAGGTGCGCCCTAGTTTTTTTTAATACTGATTTTGTGTGTGTGACTGAGAGAGAACGTGTGTATGTGTCCATATGTGTGTTGTGGCGGAAGGGCAATGCGGAGACGGTGTGCGTGTGATACAGACATAGAGAGGTGTGAATGTGCAAATGATCGTGCATGAGTGAGACATAGGCAGATGCCAATATGTTGTGTATACATGAGAGAATGGTCTTCTAGTTTACTTGTGTCTGTCTGTGTGTGTGTGAGAGAGAGAGAGAGGGACAGAGGGACAGAGACAGAGAGAGGAGCATCCGTAACACAACAACCATCTCTCTCGATTCGTCCGTCCCTCGCATGGTCGCATGCAACACATGCATCAACGCGCACATTTTGACACCCTCACCCGGCCCCTGCCCACCTCAAGGCCCACACAATCTCTTCGTGAATACCCATTTCTCTCCCTAGGTTTGTTTTCTCTCAATATCTGACACACACACACACGCGCGCACACACACACACACAGAGACACGCAGCACAACACACACACACACTCCCCCGAGCACACAATTCATCCCCATCCAAGGTTATACGATGACCACTCTCGCTTGTGCTTCTTTGCACCCCAACATGCACAACACCTCAATCTTCAAAGAGGGCAATGAGCAGATCGAAGACGGCGACCACACCGCGCTAGAGAATGCGGGGTCATTTGGAAGCAGGGTGATGTGACGACGGCTGACTGACTCCTCCCCCCGCCCTCTTTATCTCTTGCACAAAATTACCAATCCCTCTCTCCCCGCACAAAATTGCCAATCCCTCAACCACAAGATCCTTCCCCTCTCGTCCATGTTTTTCCTGCTCTCTCATCAAACATGTTGTCTCTTCTCCTTCCACGTATACAGAATCCAGATGCACACGCATCTCATGTATATTACATGTATGCATCTTTCTCACAGACCTAACTTCTTCCTCTCTCTCTTTCTCTCTCTATCTCTCTCTCTCTCTGTCTCGTTAGGTTTGTCTCCTACTCTCTCGTCCACATACATACAATCTTTCCCGCCCTATCTGCTCCATCTTCAAAAGCTCTCTCTGCACGTTTCATTCACACATTGGGATATGTCAAAATGTTGCTTCTATAATGGCTGACGTAGAGTTATGGTTGTTCTTGTTGCATCCTACAAAGTAATAACTATGAAATGCATTTAGATTCTCATTTGACTGGGATTATGCGAGTTTGAGCATGTTGTGAAGTACTATAGACCTTGTATACATCTTGGGATTCGATAATGATTGTAACTATTGAATTGTATAGACCATTACATTCGAAGTCAATAGCCTAATATATTTATTTCACAATTTCAACAAATGATTAGTTAACTACAAACTAAGAAAACAAATGTGTACTCCCTCCATTTTTATTTAAGTCCGCGTATTAGCATTGGTCAAAGTAAAGTTTTGTAAACTCTCAGATAGCTTATAACAAAAAATATTAACATATACAATAACAAATAAATACCATTAGATTCATTATTGAATGTACTTTCACATCATACATATTTGTTATGGTAAATGTTTATATTTTTCGATAAACTTGGTCAAACTTTAGACAGTTTGACTTTGGTCAAACCTAATATGCAGAGTTTACTACTACTACTCGCTAGTTGCTTAGTCGAATCACTCAACACGCCACACGGGGAGTCCAGTGTCACAAAATTTTGAGGCCGGCGGGAAAATCTCCCGTGACCCTGATTTGAGCAGTGGGAAGTTACCATCATAGCCTTCGGAATAGGCCTACGGATGACGCTTGGTAGGGGGTTGTTTTCGTAACTTCAGGTTCACCCTACCCAGCCAACCCCACCCCGGCACCCAGAGTAGTACACATGAATACTCCCCAATTTCTATCCCCACCGCAAAATAGACTTCACGGCACCGCAGCCTTCGTGCTCCTCCCCTTTACATCGGCGCACTCGTCCACCACAGCGCATCTGCCTAATCGACGACCTTGTACGCCACACTGGAGACGGTCCACCGTCGTCGTCATACACGGAGCCTCTTCCCCGACATCGTCTTCCACGGTCTCGTATCTGCTTCCCGGAAGCCGACGCCAAGCGCAGAAGTACCACCATCATGCACAATGAACTGACTCCTGTTGTCGACCATGACTCACAGAGGCCGCCGCGACCATCGTTCTCCTCCTCGATTGGTAATGTGTGTATTGAATCACTTAGCAGTACATGTGCAGTTCCAATTTTGTTCATACCTACCCTTCAAATTTCATGGGTGCTATTGTTCCCGTAAAAGTAATTGGTTATAGCCTCCATTGTCCAACAGAATATCAGCTTGTAATTGTGCGTTGCTCCTGTATCGCGCTGTGCTTGGGTAGATTTTTCATCTGCAACCAGTAGTGTGTCAAATGATGGAAAGGTTTTTAGAACTAGCAAAATGCACATGCGTTGCACACATCAAGATGCATTTGTATGAGTAGTTTATCTTGTTGGAGATGCTCTAACATGGCAGACGAGTGCTTTAATGTTGCCCACAAGATGCGCGAGTATTACTAGTAGTATATTTTTCTTGCCATGCTGACATTTTAAAACCACGAGTGCGAACATGCAGAGGAGCAACGAAGATCAAACACGGGATATTCGGGACATCTTCAAGGAGCATGGCAAGTTAATGAGGAGCTGCACCGAACCTGTAAAACGAGCTTTGGTAAGTAACACCCTTTCAGTTACTTTCGTGTAGCCTCGTGTTCTTCGATGTGTATATGTTGTAGTTTCTGTTTCTCTTAAGCGTGGTGTTCTTCAATGTGTAATAAGAAGAGTCTTAATCGTCCTAATGCTTTCGTTTTTAGCTTGATGTAGGAAGTGGGTGTTCTCACCTTGTAGTATGTTTTTATTTATTTATTCCTTTTGAATTC